>NC_038244.2:13106110-13352695 GCF_000004515.6 Glycine max
TAGCCAAGTGTATTTAAGAGGAGCTTAATGAGTAGATTCACAAATCCAGCATAACAATAAACACCGATACTACAATGTTTAATAAAATCAGTAACAAAAAAAAGGTGATGCAATCGGAGGCATGTCTAATTAAAGAAAAAAATATATAGGCTAATTTTTTATATACATCCAACAAATTTCAAAAGGATCAAATTGGTTTCCTCCATGCACAAAATAGAGTATCCTGGCAATGAAAATTTGAAAATTAAGGAGATAATCAACCAGATCATGAAAATTTGTCTAAACCTAAGGCAGACAGAAATTAGACAAAGCAAGTTCTACTATAGTCCTGCGCATGTAATCAAGCCATGTAAAAGAAATTAAAATGTCTTTAATTCTTAAGAGTACAGTTAAAAAAATCAAAATAATTCTTGTGCTCACTCTATACATTGTTTAGCACACTTCACTTCATATATTCCAATCAGCATATACACAAACTATAACTACCCAAAGGCATGTGCACTACATTGACCTAAATAATTTGGGACAATGAAGAGTTATCCAACGTGTTGGCCAGGGGTCAAATCTGAGGATCTAAGACAAAAAAAACACATAGAAATTAAATTAAAAGAGCCAAGCCCCCCAAAAAATAAAAAATATATTAATTAAGCCTCATGGTATATTTATCTCATCCCAGCGAGAGGGAATTATTGGTTTACGAAAGAGAGGCACTAATCTAACACTGAGTATCGTAAAGTTTCAAACTTGAGCAAAGATTCATAACCCAATTCAACCCATACAGCAAAAATTCATCATCTTTAACCTTCTACTAGATTGACTAGTAATTAAAAAAAAACTTTTAAAACACATTAAAAAAAGAAGAATAAGAAAGAAATTAAACAGTCCATTATGGTCAACAAAATATTTTGAGCAAAAACAGAAAATAAAATAAATAAATAAAACTGAGTCAAACATAAACGATGAACCAACAAAACTGCTATAAACCTACATGTTTACGAAAACAGGAAAATTAAAGGAAAAGACAAATTATGAAAGAGAATTAAATGAAATTAAAATCACAAAATGAGCAAATCTAAAGCTGATCGATCAACATCGTGATCAACTAATAAAAAACAAAAAACAAATATTCCAACATTCCCATGTTGCCTGTTGGTGACTGAAGCATGCAAAACGAACTAACCTTGGAAAAAACAACTAAGAGAGGAGAAAAAGAAAAAGAAAAGAATGAGGATATTGAGACACGAGATGAAACAGGCAAAGAGAAAGTCTATGGTATATAAATAGATCAATTGGGAGATATTAAAAGTAGCATATAGTGATGAGTTGGTGAATGGCAAGAAGGGAATTCACGCTTGGCTTTGTCATAGCCATTTCGCTTCTTTATATGAATTTTGTTTTTCCATCACTGCTTCCCTTCTTTGCATTTATTGGTCATGGTAACTAATAAATTAAGAGAGAGAAGAATGCACTCAAGTACATTTTCAACTGTCAATTCAAATCATGTTTGTTTCAGCATGTCATTAATGTGTTTTTTCTTGAAATTTTGTTCCTTTCTCTGACAATTGAAAATGGGCACTCGTTTATCTTTTATATATAAGATTTAATTATTTAATTTATTAAAATTTTAAAAAATAAATAATTTAATTAATAACAATAAATTTGTTAAATTTATAATTTTAAAAATTATTATTGTCATTAATATTTTTTATTTTTTAATTGTTTGTCAATGTATTCTTTTTCTTCTTTTATTGAATTATATTTCTAGTTTAAAAATAATTAATAAAAAAATATTATAGATGAAATATTATAAAAAGGAATAAACATAATTTTAAACTTAAATATTATAAAAACAAACACAATTATTCCTTTCAATTTTTCGGGTGTTTGTTTCAACAGTTAAAAATAACCAGAAGCTTTTTGTTTAGACTAATAATAATAATAACCAGAAGCTAAAAAAATCTTAAATCTAGTTAAAATCAAATGCTATTTTAATATCTTCTCATAAAATCAACTATTTCTTAAAAACAAATTATGATTTTTTTGATTAATTAATATTTTTATGAGGAATATCAAAACAACTAGCTTGAAAAATTATTATTTTAAGAATGCAATTAATGATTTGTTTTCCAAGTTTTAATTTAATAATTAATGTTATTAATTATTTATAGAATAAATTACACTTATGCTCATGGGGTTTGGACTTATTACACCTATATTCCTCTATTTTTTTTCAACCTACAAACCCCCCACCCCCACACACTAATTTATTAGCTTCATAACAGCTGTTATCCCTCACCCGAAACGTTCTTAACTCCGTTAACAGAAGCACACATGTGACTGGCACATGTGTTTTTAATTTATCTGTTGGTCTAAGGATTAAGCAGGCATGTAATCCTATAATACTTACTCCTCTAGTCTCAAATATACGAAAAAACATGACATATTAATTAAGAAAATTAGTTAATTTTATTGAAAATAATTTTTCTCTCAACTTATCTTTCAATGAAACTTGATATTAAGGATAAAAAAGAATCATGAAAACTAGCATCTTAATTAAATAAAAGATATTTTAGAGATTATAACATTAAATAAGATAAAATTAATTAAAATTTTCTTATATTTAAGAAGAAAAAATATTTTTTTCTTATATTTAAGATTAGAGTACTAAACATCATTAGTCTCTCAAATTTTAATATTTTTGTTATCATGTTTAAAATTTAATTAGCATAGAAAATAAAAATTTCTAACATTAAAAATGATTTAGTTGATATTTTTTATTTCCACCATAAGCAAAATAACCGTAAACAAAAAAAAGTTAAAAATTCAACATTTAATGGCATTTAATGCATTTGGCAATAAATATTAATTTATTTAAGTCAATAAATGATAAGATTATTCTTTTTTTGTGTTGGACAACCAAGGGTGTCCTGATTATTTTTACTCCTGTAAACACAATAAAACATTAATTCTTCCGGTTCCAATGATAATATTATTCTTTCATACTTTAATACTTATTTTATTGTATAGACAATATTTTTTTAACATATAGGACTTTTAATGAAAAAATTTAAATATACATGGTATACTTACATTCCTTTACACATAATTTATTGCTCAACTTTTTTAATTTTATGGAACTTTAATTTGTGCATTGTATAGAATAAATGTTTACTTTTATATTAATAAAATAATGTTTTAAATATATAAATTATATTATAATTAAATTCATAATAATAAATTATATATGAATTAATTTTTGGATTTAAAAAAAAACAAGGGTGTTGTAAGATTATTTTTAAGACTTAATTGCATTTTTGTTCTCCTCAAAACTGTGCTTTTAAATTTTTAAACCTTCAAGTTTTGATTATGTCAATTAGCTCCCGTGGACATTGTAAATTAATGACTGTTGTCCCTAAGTCCTAATTGTGTCAATTAGGTCTCCCAATGAAGTATTACAATTATATAATTTTGATCTCTTATATATTGTAATTGTGTGATTTTTTTCTCCAAAATACTAGTTCAAAATTTCAATTGCACAATCTATGAAATTTGAGGCTGAAATTGTACCATTATGATATTGAGAGGTTAAAATCAGGCAATTATGATACCTACAATGTTCAATTGGCATAATTGCAACTTGGGGAGTTAAAATTACACATTTGTAATACCTAAAATAAAGGGCCCAATTCACTAGATAACTAAAATTTAAAGATTAATTGAAAAAAATGAGAACCAATTTCTCGCTTTCTAACGGGAAAAAAAAGTCTTGCTTTCTGATTTGGGTATTTTAAATTATAGTATAAGAATAAACAAAAAAATAAATAAATGATAAAGAAGACATCAATTAGACAATTACTAATGTTTTTTTCTTGGAAAAGGCAAAAGGTTATAGTAAATAAGGGAGGCTATGGATAACCACAAGTTATGGTCATATCAATCCAGAACAACACAGCGCTGCAATATGTCCCTAGGAATAAATTAACTCGGTTAGCAAAAAATGCATCTTCCTGCCAGCAGTAAATAATTCATGGCTACAATATGACATATGATTATATTCCAAAAAAAAAAAAAACCTGCATTCCTAACCTCTCCATCCAGCATACCATGCATCCACAGCCAAAAATATGTTTGCTATTGTTCCCTATTACAAGAATTGGCTCACCCTATAGCTAGATACATATGTATAATTCAGTTAAGTCATTTTATTGATCCTGAAAGGATCAGAATTAATGCTGCTACTTGTTGTCAGTTGTCATACAGCCAGATTGTGCATGTCCTTTTGTTCCCTTCGATCTGTTAATCTGCTGTGATGCCACTCATCCCCTCCTCTTTATCATACTGTTAATCTGCTGTGATGCCAAAGCATGCATTTGGTTTCCAACGACCAGGATGTTAAGGAATACTATTAGTTATGAATTCATCATTTAAAAAGTTAATATAGACCCAATATTTTTATAAAACACGCACCTCTAATAAAGATGTTATTAGGATAATGTATTAAGAGATTCCACCACGTACCCCCTAAAGATTGTTTCATACTTTCCGACCATCAGCCTGTACTTGATTAGTATGTAATACTACTTTTGGTCCCTTTTTTATAAGAAACAAATTTTAGTGTAAAATTAAGACGGATAGAAATAAGAAGCGGATCAGTCTCATGAGATTATTCTGTCCCTGTTCAGCAGAGCTTCCCCTTCACCAGGGGTACTGATCATGATCTTGGAGGCCTTCTCGTGATGACTTTATTGTTTTTTTGTCCTTTTGGTTTTGTGTCTTGTTGTCGTGGTTTTTACTTCGTAAGCCTTTAAATTCTGTTGTTACTGCTACTGCTTTAAATTTAACCCAGTATGTTTTCAGGTAAATTGTTAGGGTTTTGGATTATATACATGAAATGAAATAGAAGCGGATTGAAAATAAAGTACCATATTAAAGTATTAAAATATTTTAAATTTTACAAAGTGTTACAAAACTGTGTTGAGAGAAAGTGTTTTCTAAAGATATTATTGTACTTGTTTCTTGCGTGATAATTTCAATGTTATGTGTTTAATTACTATTAATATTTTATGTATAAAGTAAAGTAAAATACTACATTCATATCACAAAAGCTGTCTAGATTCGTGGTAACGACTTTTTGTAAATGACATGCGCAACTTTTTTTATTGTACTAAATAATTATTAATATATGTAACCTTCGTAACATCAATATTTTGCACTTGAACAAGTAATTAAGAATATAATTACAATAATTATATAGAATAAAAAGGAATTTTACAGATGAAGAATACATTCTTAAAAAACGAAAAACTAAATGACTAAACTAATTTTAGATTAAAGATCAGTATATATCAATTTATGGTTGTGCATTGCAATGATGAATTTAATATTTATCAACTTATTAGTATTTATTTAATATAATGACTAAGCTTTAGATTAAGGATTTTTATATATATCAATTTATTAGTATATAGTTAAGTCAATTTGGAACATGTACGAACTCCAACACGACTCGTACAATCACATGAATATCTTACTGGTTTAATAACAAAATTTGTTGGGGTTAATAATATTATATATATATATATATATATATATATACTAAAATTTGCCACACCCTTTGCAAATTAAGTAGCCCTTTCATAACTCTCTTTAAGAAGTGATATCCATTTACATCCTTTGGTATCACTTTTGCAACAACGTGCATTGTCATTTTACTATATGTTCATTTAATTTTTACTTCTTCATAAAACGATTATATATCCATGTTACTTCTACTATTCTAATGTAAAATTTAACAATCAATCCAGCTTGATAGTCATAAACAAAAATTTTAAGTAAGACGGCATGACCTTATTATGCCATACTTATAATCCATATTCAGAGTCAAACAAAAAGTTATTTGGAACCCTCATTTCAAAGTTTTAAACCAGCAAGGCTAGCAAAGTCATCAAATTAAACATGAAAAACGAAAAGAGTATATATCCCAAGTTATTGATGTTAGAATGTTTCTAATGGACTTCAATCAATTGTGGCTATTTGGTTAGAAAAAAGGGACTAATGAATTAGATATTCAAGCCCGCTAATATGGTGATCATTCACTACAAGAAAACAAGTAAATAGCAACTGATTAATCAGTTGCTAAGATGAACAAATCAGTTGCTAGTTGATTCAGTGACCAATTAAGAGATGAACTTTCGCTGGCCGCTATAACCGTGTTCGTTGTTTTATAGTGACTAATTCAATGATCGTTAATCAGCAACTGTTTTAATGAGCAGTAATCAAAGACTGATTCAGTGACTGATATACAAAGATTCTTTGAAAAATTGCTAGTCAGAGACAAGTTTAGTGACTGAATTCAGAGATTGATTCGATGACTGTTGTAGAAATGGAATTGGGAACTGGTTCAGAGATTGGTCCAATGACCATTGACCAGAGACTGATTCAGTGACTGATTGCCAATGACCGAATTAAGAATTCGGAGATTGATTTGATAACGGGATTCAATATCTTAGTCACAAGATCAATCACTGACTTAAGTTCATTGTTACAAAAGAATTACTTCATATATATATATATATAGTATTAATTTATCGATACAAATCAACCTGATAGTGGACAACAAGTATGTTTTTTCAAAACAAGTATCAAGACATCCAAACAAAGTATAAAAACATTATTTATAATAGTAAGTAACTATCCTGATAACTATTTATCAATAATAATACAACATGATGCATAACAAGTTTATTTTATAGAATATATCAAAACAAGTATCAAGATTTATTTAAATTAAGTATCAAAATATTTATAAAAAAAATCAAGTAACTAATTATCAAGATAACTGCACAAAATTAAGTATAACGACTCATTCAAACTAAATATCAACAAATTTACAAAAATAGTAAGTAACTAGTTATCTAGACAATTACACAAAATGTCTATCACTTCAGATGCTTTGAGTCACGTGAATACCAAGTAGGTGCTTTATTTTTGCTGAGAGTAGTACCTACTATGAATACCAACTAGTTATCTAGACAATTACACAAAATGTCTATCACTTCATTTTTTTTTTAGACCTTTAAGGATGCGGGCCGGCTAGCATTTGACAAAAAAAAAATTAAAAAGAAATAAAAATTTATATTTTAAAATGTAAAATTTGATCTATTTTAAATAATTTTAAAAACTATGAATTGTCTAAAAATAAAAAAATTATTTGCCCACAGTAATAACATAATTTATATCTTAAGCTATCTAAAAAGTATTTTTTTTATTTCATGTTTACTTAATCGATAATTTTATACAAAATCAAAATATTATATCATCATTCACCAACCATTCAACTATATATAGAAAGTACTTAAATTTTATACTTTTATATTTTATTTTACTTTGTTTACACCTCTTATTTATCAGTATTATATTTTTTATTAAAATGTAAGAAGTCCAAAAGAGATCCAGATGTTAAGCGAGACGGACTAAAAAGTCTGCAATTTAAACAGGCTAAAAATATCAAGGTCCATATACTGTGCAGGTTACGGGTTTTGTGGGTGGCCCGTGGATGCAAGTCGTTTGCTGAACTCTTATCATTAGTGCATGGCCTTAAATAATTTTGATAATTAATATTATGATGTTTTCAGTTGCTTTTGAAAATTTATTTTAATAAAATAAGAATTCGAAAGAACTCTTATTTATTTAATTTAGGAAAAAGAAATTGATTGATAAACTTAAATAAACTAACATTTGTGCAATGAGAAAAAGAGTAAAATGTCAGTGTGGGATCTTTTTTTTCCCTATTTATTCCTTGATTACAACTAATAGTGCAACATCTTTTTTTTACTCCAATAAACATGATGATTTAATTTATGGTTACAAAATATATTAAAGTTTCTATATGTTAACATATTATAAACCTAGGAGCATTCTATATTAAGGGCTTGAATTTGAAGGACACCTTTACCTACGCACATGATTTAGTGTAAGTAAAAACACTTATAATATTCTAATAGGTGTATGTTTGAATGGAGGTAAAACTGTAATACCCTGAGCTTTACATTTTAAGCAGCTGAATAACAAAACATATATGATACTATTATTCAAGAATTTCAATGTTAAGGGTGCGCTTGATTTGATAAAAAGATAAGATAGACATAACAGTACTGAACAAGTAACCAAGTCACGAGATAATTTTGTATTGTATGTTGTTTGATAGTCGATATACAGTACAAATAATTTTATATTTATTTTATTTGATGTGCTTATGTACAGGGCAAAATAATATAAATTTTACTTTAATACTATTTGTAATGTGCAATGTTTGGTTTGCACTAAGAAAATATACACAACAAGTTTTTGAAACTTTTAAAAGTATTTTATTATTTAACATAAAATTCATTATCATGTTTTACTAATATTTATAATTTATTAATATTGTGATATATTTTAAAGCATTATTTTAGACTTATTGTTATAAAAAATTACAATTTATTAATTATGTTGATATATTTTTAAACTATATCTTATAAGTATCATATTATAAATTAAAAATAACAATTCAAAATAAATTAATGAGCTTGGTGGTGAGGTAAAAGTGGAAGTTATCAGGGTAGCAGCACTAGTTGGCTTCAGAGCGTTTTATTACGACCATGAGAGAGTTTGAAATGAGAGGGGGTCATGATCAGCGGAGGCGTGGTTGTGCGACGACGGGGCACAATCGAGGGAGACTGAGAGGCAGAGGTTGAGGGCCTTGAACTGGAGGCATGGGGAGTACGTGCAATTTCGGGTATGAGAGTAGGCATCGCGAAGGAGGGCGAGGGAGAGAAGGATGGTGACAACATAGAGCAACGTTGTTTAGGCATGGTCGGGGCACCAAGTGATGGAGACAATCTCGTCAAGGGCACACGCGGAGTTGGGGGATAGACATTGGTGCACGGCTGTCATTGGCATCGGTATGGGGAGTGAAGCTGAGAGATAATATTATATTTTTACTTTTATTAGATATTGAATAAAAAATTATACAGAATTTAATGAGTTACAATTTTTTTGTATTTGTTTAATCCATCATTTTTTATTCTGTATTATCCCTCAGTCATTTTTTAAATCAAACTTTGAACAAGTATTTTTATGATATCTTATCCTTTATTTTTTAAAGGATCAAACACGCCATAAAAGTCATAAACATTCTCAAGTAATCTTATGCATATCAATGGGTATTTTCTAGCGTATATACTGATATACAGGACCTTATACCAAAAGAATAATTATATAATCAAGTATCTCAAAAGTAATAAGCTATAAGTCATTAATAAAAATATAAAAAAAAAACTTCATGGCCAAGAATCCTCATTCTCTTTAATGTGCTCAATTTGAAACATAAAAACTAAAGTAATGAAACAAAATCTCATTGAGGGTTAAACACGCAACAATATATTATGTGGCCCATGAATGCATCATAAAGATATAGTTTCACTTCAACATTTGATCAAGCATACACATAACCTTAAACATCAACCTTTGCATGATTTAAATTATTCTGTTATGTCTTTTTCTTCCTATGACAAGTATTCACCGAACACAAAATCTTTAATAATATTTTTTTTCTAACACATATTAGAAATATTACTAAAAACTTTTATAAATATTGTCTATGAATAAATGTTACTAATATATTTTCATGACATTTTATATTTTCATGACATTTTATGTCGTTATAAAGGTTCTTACCAAACATATATAAAAACAAAAACTGACCATCAGACCATGCCTTACTTGCACATGAAAAATTATCGTGGGGAGAAAAGAACACAATGAAAAAAAAAATCTTAATTGACCAGCCATACCCAAGTGCCACGCTAAATTGTTAATCCTAATTCTGATCTTAGCTAAGCTGCACTTCAACCTTTGGTCTCTTCGTAATTTTATCAAAGCATCCCAAATTAACTCATGTCCAGCCATGTGAATATACAAATAAAACTCAAATTTAACCAAACCATTGAGGACCATTACCAAATCAAAATAGACTTTGGAAATTAACACGAAAAGTTGAAAATTGGTCACTGATAAAACTAAAGGAACATAACTAACAAAGTAAAACTCCTTTTGAAATGAACATTGTTCAAGAACAATTAGATCAAAGCTCAATGCAACACCAAGGATGCCACAAAACCCTCTTATTTCGAAACCTAACCTATATTAAGCCTCTACAGGAGCAACAAGAGCTCTCTCATTGTACCTCAATCCACTGTTGGCTGAAATCCAACCATAATAATAATATAAAGCACAAATTACAGAGGAACTAGTGATGTTTACTCAAGCATCATCAAGGGCAAGGACACCAGGGAGTTGCTTCCCCTCAAGAAGCTCTAAGCTGGCACCACCACCAGTGGAGATGTGGCTCATCTTGTCTGCAAGACCAACCTTCTCCACAGCGGCAACAGAGTCACCTCCTCCAATGATGGTCGTTACTCCCTTCCCACTCAGCTCTGCCAGTTTCTTGGCTATGGCCTGTGCAGAAAAAGGGTTTAGTCATCACTTACTCGCGATCAAGTACATCAAATTATATATAAAAGTTTTAAGATTTTAAAAGCATCAGAGAGCTTTTCATTAGTGCATGTAATGCTCTAAAGATTTATAGGTGCACATTTAAGAGCTTCTCAAAGAGTACTTTTACAAATATCTTTCAAAATATAGCAGATGAAGTGATTTATTATTTTTTTTATCATTCTTACCTCTGTTCCTGTGGCAAACTTATCAAACTCAAAAACACCCATTGGTCCATTCCAAATGACGGTCTGGGTCTTATCCAATGCTTCACCAAATGTCTTGATGGAATCGGGACCAATATCTAATCCCATCCACCCGTCTGGGATGCTTGATGCTGGCACAGTCTGCAACCATATCAAACAAAGCTTTAAGTATCCCAAATATTTTGAAACAATACTAATCTACTATTGAGAACAAGATCATAATTTCATAAAGGTATTGAAAGTGTCATGTTAATATTTCCTTGATTAAATAATGCAACATAATTAACTGCATCCATAGAATGACAAATAGTGTATTTGCGGTACGTTAAAGATGATTAGCTATCCACATTCAAAGTAAAGCAACTCCAATCTGCTTTTGGATTTTCACATAAAATGCACAATTTTTTGTATGTTCACCAAGAAACGAAGCATTCCATAAACCCAACTCTAATGAAAAGCAGTACCTTGCTGTTAGCATCAGCAGCAAACTTGTCTGCTATGACCACATCAGTTGGAAGCAACAAAGAAACCCCTTTAGCCTTGGCCTTTTCGAGAAGTGTAGTTGCAAGGCTAAGCTTGTCTTCCTCCACAAGAGATGAACCAACTGAATAACCCTGAGCCTTGTAAAAGGTAAAGATCATTCCTCCACCAAGCAAGAGAACGTTAACTTTCTCCAACAAGGACTCAATAACTCCAATCTTGGAAGACACCTTTGACCCACCAACGATAGCAGCAAATGGTCTCTTGGGGTTTGACACAGCTCCAACTAGATAGTCAAGTTCCTGAAACAATTAAACAAATAACAGATGAATAAACTGCATAAATTACATAAATTACCCAACATTCATATAATGAAGCTAACAATTACTTCCTAGTTCCTACAAACCTTCTGCATAAGGAATCCTGCAACAGAGGGCTTCAAGTATTTGGCCACTCCTTCTGTAGAAGCATGAGCTCTGTGGGCAGTGCCGAAAGCATCATTCACGTAGAGATCAGCAAGAGAAGCCAACTTCTTTGCAAACTCAGGGTCATTCTTCTCTTCCTCCTTATAGAACCTCACATTCTCTAGAAGCAAAACACCACCTTCTGGAAGTTGTGCAACCAACTTCTCAACTTCCTCCCCAATAGAGTCATTTGCCATCGTAACCTATATCAAGAGAAAATGACAATGAATAAAGAGTAAATCCAGCAATAAAAAAGGAGGTGTCAGGAATGCCAAAACAAAACAAAACCAAATAGAGAAGTTTATAAGGCACACCTCAATTCCGAGAAGTTGAGACAGCCTTGGCACAAGAGGCTTCAAACTGTATTTAGGTGTTACACCTTTAGGACGTCCCTGAAAACAGCATAGTCAAGGCAAAACCATTTTTCAAGTCACAACCACTCAAATCACACTCTATAACTAATACACCCAAAAGCAAAAGTTAAATAAAAAAAAGAACGATAACCCCACAACCACAACTATATTAGTTAGAAAACATTCGTTCAAACTGCTATTTTTTACAGATCTCACTAAATCAATCACAGTAAACCCAATTTCAATAGAAAGACATGCCACCCCAACTGGGATAAAAAAAAAAAAAATCAAACTCAACCATAAAATGAGATCCCCTCATCTCATTGGAGACAAATGGACAAAAACAATTATAATAGTAATAACCATCACTATTAATTTCCCTTTTTTTTCTCTTTCAGATTCAAATCCTGAAAATATAAAAATGTTAGTCAGTGAAAGACATCCTTTTCCCAGTTACTATCAATAAAACACACATACACATAGCCAATACCCAATCTAACAAAAACCCACAATAGTAACATAACATCAAATCCAACCAAAACACAAACCCAGATTCCAAATCATTCCTAGACTTAAACAAAACACACCCAGATACCTAAAAACCACATTAAAAATAAAATGGTTTATAAAGAACATACCAAGTGGCTAGAAAGGATCACTTTGGCTCCATGACCAGTTAAGTACTTGATGGTGGGAACAGCAGCACGGACTCTAGTGTCATCGGTGATGTTAAGGTTGTCATCCAAAGGCACGTTCAGATCGACCCTCACGAACACCCTCTTCCCTTTCAAATCACCCTCCTTCAACGTTCCCACGCTCCTCTTAGTCGCCATTTCTTCGCAAACCTGCACGCATCCGAGAAAGGGATCAGGACCCGGATGAGGAAACACAGAAAAGATTCAAACTTTAGGTGGCGAAACTCACAACAACGCAAACGGGTTTAGGGGGAATCTCGGTGTAGTGTGGCAACTGGTAAAGAGATCGATCAGGTTCAGGGAGTGAGGGAACTTTCTAGAAAGATTTATAGAGAGAGGTGGGTGGCACTCGTGTGAACGACACGTGTGAGAGGGTTGTGGCCTTTTTTTGGGATTAGCCCTGTTTGGGGAACCTTTTTTGCTGGGTGGCACGGTGGGCGCAGTGGAACTAGAATCTGTGGACCTGAGGGTAAGAGTTAAATGCCAGGCAAACATAGCATTGTCAGCATTGGTAAGAGCTAATTAATCTTTGTCAGAGGATGAATATTTCTCTCTTAGATTTATTTTGTACTAAAGAATTAATTAGAATTTATATCATAAAACATTTTGATTAAAAAATATAAATTACTAACACTTTTGTTTGACCGTTGTTTCAAGTGCGTTGTAAGTATTGTTAGCCGTACATTTTGCCCCCTTTTGAGTTCATTGTTTGATGAAATTTGAGACTCCCAAATAGGAGTGCATCTTAAAAAAGTCATTTATTAAAAAAAACAATTATTGAAATTATGATAAATTATATGTGAAAGTATTTCGCTATAGTATGTATAAAAATCAAATTTAGGTTTTGTAAAAAAATGAATTTAGGTAATATAAATTTATAACAATTCACACAAACCTTTACTTATAATTTATTTTTTAAAATCTTATTCTATACATTTTTATAACAATTTATCATTAAGTTTTTATCTCTGAATATACCTTAAACTCTAAATCTTAAATTTTAAACCCTAAATTTTTGCTAATAGCAGTTTTCCTTCCCTCTCAATAAACATGACAAAAAGAAGACTTGGCAATGAATGCGGTTGATCACTTCAGCATAAGGATAAAGAGATGAATCCTCTTTATTGATGAGACTCAAAGTTGGCACGGAATCTGTTTCATAAATAATGTGAGTAAAACTAGAATTCCAAGCTAAAAGCAAACCTTGACGTTTTTCCGCCGGTTTTGGTTTTGGTTTTCTTCTTGTAATTAAAAAATAAAAATTGATGTAATTTAATCTACCCATTCCATTCCCCAAAAAAAAAAATACCGATTTTATATTACAAATTCAAATATTCACTCTAAAATAACGACTTTTTTGCTTTTCATTAAGGTTCATGTTTTTATTAAATATTTCATCTTTTTTTAATATCTTCTAATATTATTATTTAATTTTAATTAACTTAAAGAATTCAATTAGAATATACATATGAATTGTTATGTATGATCAAATTATTCACTTTTGTAATAACTATTTTAAGAGTCCTATTTATGATATTGGTTGACAAGTAAAAAAATTTATATAAATTGTGCATCAAAATAAAAGTGTTAGTAAGTTTAATTTCTTATATAAAAAGTTTTACATTATCAATTATTCAAAAATCATAATAAATATCATTTCAAGATAATAATTATAAAAGTCAATATACAATAATTCATGATTAAACACGGTGTAAATACATTTAACACATTCAGTACGAAATTAGTAAAGAAAAAAACTTTCGTTGTATAACCTATATATTCAAACTTTTTATACAGACATTTAAAAAAAAATCAGTAAATAGTTTATGTATGGAACGTGTAAAGAGTTTTTACAATATTATCGGATGATAATTTATTAAATTTTATAACAATTACCTTAAAATTATATTTATCATGAAATTTTTAGGAGTCAAGAGTCTATTATTTTTTACATGTGCATCAAATTAAAATCGTATAAATTCATCTTATTATCACACCACATTAATTAATAGGATGATGTAGTAAAAACATCATCAAATATTATTAGATTCTTATGAAAAAAGTTATACTAATTATGTATATAAATTAAATTATGATTATTGATTGTTATAGTTTAATTGGCATGGCATGACTTCCTGCTCATTTATCGGTAATGAAAAAAATATATTTGGTTTTACATTAAATGAATTCTAAGTTAATCTTAATTTATATTTCAAATCTAATAAATTATATCAGATTTTTTTTACTGCAGATATATTATATCAGATTAATATATATATATATATATATATATATATATATATATATATAATGATATATTTTGATTGAAATATATTTTTATAACTCTATCAATTACAAAATCATCTCTTCAAATTGTTTATATTTTATAAAATAAATTTGTTTTAATGATACATATATGTTTAATATATATTATATTTTATGAAAATATTCATACAATATATAAACATCTAAAAATAAATCGAATAATATAGAAGATGTGCTCTATAAATAATCCAACAAGTATCAATTATTGAACTTCGAATCAAAATATTCATTGAGCAACCATTTGAAAGTTAATGCAAAAATAACATATCAAAACATTCCTACCAATGTGCTCCTGAATTGATGGTTGAATATTCTTCATGATATCTGCATGGAGAGTATTCACCTGATTGATAAGGTGTCATATCTCCCATTGCTTGTCCTGAAATATGAGAGCATCCAACAAGTGACAGCAAAGAAAGTTCATGTTGGGTTGTTCATGTTGTTTACCAACCATTCAATACAAGGAGAGGTATTTTTAATTTTCTGGTAGTTGTTGCTTCCAGACCCAGGACGTACCATTTATCAAATTGAGCAATAGGCAATGAATTATTGGCACTTAGCCACTTAAAGGCTGAAGCTGGAGAATAAACACCATCTCCTGAAGTCCCCCAAATAATCGTGTCTTCCATATTTTCAATGGTCATGTAACTTTGAATTTCTTTCTTAGCATCCATGGGGATAGGGGTTGCTAATCTTTCCAAATGCGACACCCCTCCTCCAATAGCGTAACATGTTTAAGAAAGGGAATTTTCTTAAATATTAAGAGAGAATGAGTGATTAGTCACACTAAAAATAATGTAACAAAAAACAAAAGGTCACAATAAAAATAAAGTAATTTTTGGTAAAAATTTAACTGTCATGTTAAAAATTTTAAATCCTGAAAGTATTATTCTAGATAGGATTTAAATTACTCATTATTCAAAAATCAATCTTATAACATATTTACTTCGGTTTAAATTTAAGGATAATTATTTATATTTTAAAGTTTCCTGAAAAATTAATAAATCATTTTTTTAAAATAAATTGAATCAAATATGCACTTAAAATATTTTTTTAGAGACCCTAATTAAAAAAAAAAACATTATATGTAAAAGACCGGCAATGAGGGATTGGGGAAATTCACAAAGGGATATTCCCTTCAGCATCTTTCTCTATATTCTTCTACGTTGAACTTTGAACTTTTTTTCTTTCTTTTTTTTGACAGATTGAACTTTGAAGTTAACAAAAAAGAAAATATAGTGATTGTTATTAGCTGCTTTAATTATACGCAATTTGGTGTAGACTTACTCACTGACTGACTTTGGCCATGACGCAAGATCCTTAACATTATTTCTGTCGGCTTCTTAAAGGAGGAAATTTTAGCTAGGAGCTGGATATGATTATCATAGGTGGTACATGCAGGTGGATTTAAAATATTTGATAAGTTAGTCAGAAGTTAATTAAAATTTGTTAGTTGAAAACTAAAAGTTGTTAGTTGTTATGTTAGATTAGAAGTGCTTGATGTAAAATTAATGGTTGAATAATTTTCGAAATGTAATAAAATATAAAATAATATGCTTATATATGGATTAGTGTATGTAATTAGAGACTTGATACAATGTTTAAGATATATCTTGGAATTTCTTTTTTATGTAAAGATATATCTTGGAACTTAGAGTCACTAAAATGGAAGAAAACAAAATAATGTGTGAATGCTACAAAGGCCCAACGAGTTTGAATTGTTGGGTGATTTTTCAGATCAATGCCTTAAGAGCCCAATGAGGAAATAAATAAGGAATTTTACTAAATAATAAATAATGCACACTGAACCTAGAAATGTCACGCTAATAAAGAAAATTCAAGCCATCACAGCACTCGGAGAAGTCAAAACCCTTGAGCAGTTAAACATACATGACATGCCCATGCCTTTAAATTCTTCTTTGTTAACCTTACATTCCATTCCATGAAACAGTTAAACATCAATTATAGAAGGATCAATATTCTGATGATGGCACACCCATGATTGGCTAAAACCCACACAATAGTATGAAAAAAGAAAAAAGGACATCACAAAGCAAGACACACATCAACACAATAGAAGATTAATATAAGTTATTGTTATTCAATGATATATAAGGGAGGAAATTACATTAAATGAAAATTTAACTTTATGGCAAAAGCTTATAAAATCCTACACTAACAATCACAGCCTTGAATTGTTCATAAATAACAAATATTATTTTGCTAGGTCTCTTTCTAATAGTCGAAAGCACATAAAGTTTTCACTGTTTAAAAAGTATGCCTGTTTGAGATTGTCTTGTTTATTTACAAATTGCGACATTAATTTTAGCTTAAATGTGAATTTAGTCCTTCTAAGCTCAATTTTTTTTCTTTCAATTTTGGTTTCTCTAAGCTCTTTTATTCATTTTTAGTTCTGGCAAGTTCACATTTTTTTCAATTTTAATCCTTATAAAAAATTTGTTCATTTTTAGTCTTTGTGAGTTTACAATTTTCCAATTTTAATCCCTTTAAATTTCTATTTTTTCATTTCTAGTGTTTGTAAATTCATGCTTTAAGAGATTAAAATTGAAAAAAAAAATACAAGCTTAAAAGGACTAACAAAAATTTACAGGACCAAAATTAAAAAAAAAATAAGAACTTAAAAGAAAAATTAAGCCTTAATTTTAAATACAACCCAGCTGGGAGGTTTTAGAATCCCAATTCCTCAAACCACAAAAGAGGGTATGCGTGTAATTCTGACGCAGAAATGGAAGCCTCCCAACAGGTGCTGAAGAGAAGAATACTGAGCTACAGCTTGGACCGCCTGAAGATGACGTCAAGAAAATAAAACTAAAAACTTTCCAAAATAGTGACAGAAAATGATGCCACGCATCATATAATAAATGATCAAGGAACAATGTAGCCACACAAAAAAATGAATAAAATTTATCCTAAACTAAATATGAATCAGGAAAGGCATGGTTGTTAACATGTACCAAATCCCATAAAATGCCATTTGATGTTACTGGACGACTTTTATTGTGAGAAATGTGTTTCTCTTTTTGTAGTTCCAATTATATGTGGCAGGCCCGTGGTTTGAAAAAGATATGATGCTTCTTAATTTTGTGGCTTAGGAGCTTTGACAGAATATCAAAACAAGAGAACAATAGTTCAAGGCTGTGACATCTAGAATGCCAGTCAAAGATTATGCAGCTCAGTTTTTGTTTTTTTTTTTTCTATAACTCATGGGATCCACTTCTTTTTCAATCATTCAATGCCTTCTTTTTAGTTGAACTCTTCCACTAAAAGGTCTAGATTCACGAGAATTCATTGGTGTCCATCTTCATTGACAAATTGTAAGTCATGTCATTGGATACAACCAGTGCCATCTCTCCAATGGCTAAACTAGAGGCACGCATGCAATGCCAACAAAACTTGGTTCATAATCAAGGATCAGGAGTGTGACATAGATAAAAGCAAAGTGCAAAAAGCTTCTGCCAGCAACTAAAAGATTTATTTGAATTTATGGCTCTCAGCCAGGGTTTACAGTTACACGCAATTTATGTGTGAAGCCAATAATAACTCAAGCAAGATAAAATTTACACTAACAGACTTCGAAGGGTCCTACAACATATGCTCTTTTACAAGATTGACAACACTGACACCTGAGGATGGGAAAATTTTCCAAGATGAAAAGTGTCTTACACAGCGACTGGGACGGCTTCATCAAGAGCAAGGACTCCTGGAAGCTCTTTGCCTTCCAATAACTCCAAACTGGCACCACCACCAGTAGATATGTGGCTCATGACACTAGCAACTCCTACTTTCTCCACAGCTGCAACAGAATCTCCTCCTCCAATAATTGTGGTCACCCCCTTTCCACTGAGGTCAGCCAGCTTCTTTGCAATAGCCTGAAAGAAGGGTACAAAATGCAAATTAATTATGTACAGTGCACACATTTATCAGCCAAACAGAATGGAATATGCTGTAGTAACTGCAGATGACATTTGAATCATCCCTCATCTGACACGTGTATAAATGAACAAGCATGTAGTTTACAAGATGTGCAAATCACATTAGGAAGGTTAACCCCTACTGCATATCCCTCTGAGTATGCATCGCTTAGAGTGGACATTTTTTATATTGACGGTGAACTTTGGTTTAACATAAAATTTGAATGGAATTTCATATGTGGGTGGGTGTTCTTGCATACATACCTCTGTACCAACAGCAAACTTGTCAAACTCAAACACTCCCATTGGTCCATTCCATATGATGGTTTGGGTAGTATCCAATGCTTCACTGAATGATTTAACAGAATCTGGACCAATATCCAATCCCATCCAGCCATCAGGGATGGCAGATGCTGGCACGACCTGAAAGGGTAAATGCAGAATTTAAGTTCTTGCTGCAAATGTTTCAGAATGAATGAAGATTCATATTACAAAGGACCTCCTTCCATATCATTAATATTTCAAGTAGTTCAACCGACTGTGTCATCAGACCAATATCCTATCTAAAGGAGCTTAGAAAACAAACCTTGCTATTAGCATCAGGAGCAAATTTGTCTGCAATCACCACATCACTTGGTAACAAGAGAGACACCCCCTTTTCCTTGGCTTTTGCAAGTAGTGATGTAGCAAGATCCAACTTATCTTCTTCTACAAGGGATGAACCCACTGAAAGACCTTGTGCCTTGTAAAATGTGAAGATCATTCCTCCACCAAGAAGAAGGATGTCAACTTTTTCTAAAAGTGACTCAATCACTCCAATTTTAGATGAGACTTTGGAACCACCAACAATGGCAGCAAATGGCCTTTTGGGGTTTGATACTGCCCCAACAAGGTAATCAAGTTCCTAAAACATAAAGCATATATGTGAAAAATAGTTATTATGATATTGATCAAATATACATATAATTTCAATAAATAAAAAAATGAAAAAATGACGTTTCCTTGAAGTGTAATAGACATTTGACATGAACTTTTATTTCACACCAAGTGATCAAACTTGGCAATATTATAAGATGACTTGCAATAAAAGTGATAGTAATGAAGTTCGGGAGCTTTATTGAGATAGTTTGCAGAACTTTTTGAGTTAACTGATGATAATAAAGTAGTAAACGAGAAGACACAAACACACCTTTTGCAAAAGAAAACCAGCAACAGATGGCTTCAGGTATTTAGTAACACCCTCTGTTGATGCATGTGCCCTGTGAGCAGTACCAAATGCATCATTCACATACAGATCTGCCAGAGAGGCAAGCTTTTTTGCATGCTCGGGGTCATTCTTTTCTTCCTCCTTGTAAAACCTCACATTTTCTAGAAGGAGAACACCTCCATCTGGAAGAGAAGCCACCAACTTTTCTACTTCTGGACCAATACTGTCCTCGGCCTTGACAATCTGCAAATTATCCATATTCAAACACAAAAAAGACAATTCAAGGACATTGTAATTAACCACCAAAAATCACAATGTTCATAAAACGTCTCTCTTCCTACATATTCCTTGATGATCAACACATAAACATACCTGGATACCAATGAGCTCAGAAAGCCGGGGTACAAGAGGCGCCAAGCTGTATTTGGGAGTGACACCCTTCGGCCGCCCCTGGATATTTCATCAAAAGTTGCAACAATTCAGCTTACAGGGTCAAACCATAATAGTTAATGCAAATATACTCTTACATCCACATCAAGAGAGCCTATCGTCTACATTGCCAAAACTATAACAAAACTAAATTGTTCCAAGTTCCAACCGACCAAACATTACTACATTTGACTACAAATCTCACAACTAAAATAAGAAATTGGATTGTTCTACAAATAGCAGCACCCTTGTGGCCCCTGATTGATCCTTCAAAAGTAACCACATTCATAGGCACAGACCCAAAACCTTAATCTAAGCAGAGTAAATAAATTAAGTTGCTTAATCCACAAACCAAGTTGCTTAAAAAAGGTCCTTTTCCCCTAACAAAATATATATATATATATATATATATATATATATATATATATATATATATATATATATAAACTCTGAAATAAATAAATTGTAGTCGCGGTTTCATCACAGTTGTTGATATATATGGAAATTGAGGGCAAATGCGGCTGCAATTGAGGTCGTGAAGACCCCAAAAACCTTGACATTGCGGCCAAAATTTTGCTACTTATTATTGATATAGAAAAAAATTGAGGACAAATGGCGCAATCAACATAAATATACAACATGGTCTAACATACTATTTATGTTGTTTTAGTGGTTTAAAACTTCGATCAGATAGTCACATACAAGTTGATTCCGGACTGAAGTTATCAACTCACTGACAAGTAAAATTCTTGTACCAATTTGTATAGAACTTTCTAGAAGCTAATGCATAATCTAGGAAGTAGGACCCATCAAAATTGGTGATTTACAACAAATTTCAACCAATTATAGAGAGAGTATTAGAAAGTGAGTGTAAGAGATATCGCGCTAGCATTACAAGGCCAATTCTAGAGATAAGAATGCCAATGTTGGAAAGAGTGAAGGCATACCAAGTGGCTGGAGAGAATGACTTTGGCGCCGTTTTGGATGAGATGTTTGATGGTGGGAATGGCGGCGCGGATTCTGGTGTCGTCGGTGATGTTCTGGTTGTCGTCGAGCGGGACGTTGAGGTCGGCCCTGACGAAGACCTTCTTCCCCTTCAGGTCCGCCGCGCTCAGGTCCCCCACGCTCTTCTTCGCCATCGACACCACCCCCCTCGCGCCCTTTCCTCCTCCTCTCACCGCCGCCACGCGCGCCGCTACACTCGCCGCGAGCAGCGGGTCCGCCGCGGCGAAGCCCAGGCGGCGCAGCGGGCGGGCGCGGAGGGAGGAGGTGAGCTGCACGCGCGAGGGGGAGGGGGAGGCGGAGGTGGCGGTGGAGGAGGAGGAAGGGGTGGCGGAGTGGAGGAGAGAGAAAGTGGTGGGGGATGCGGCTGAGGCCATTGTAGAGAGAGAAAGAGAGAGTGTTTGAGTTTGAGTGTGTTTGGGAATTTAACGAGTGGGGGGGGATGAAAGGATGTGGACGTGGACTACAATGGGGGAACGATTGGGTGTGATGAGAGGATTTTGGATTTCTCTTATCGTGCAGGAGAGGTTCAAGATCTTCCTTGTTTTTTCACTCATATATTCCTGCAATATATAAATTTCTCTTTCAAATTGTCAGTTTTGGTTTAAAAAAGAATTATATAGATCACATCTACCATTCTTACCGCAAACCACTATTATCAAGTTCTGTCAGTTCATTAAAAATGATTAATTTTTTTCAAATATTTAAATGTTTAACATAATTACATATTAAATAATCTATTTAAGTTCATTTATGTGTTTGGTAGTATTTTTTGTTAATTTGATGTCTAACATTATAAGCATTTTATTTTTTAAATTATTAAACATTCATTATTTTGGATTTAACAGTTAACATTATGTAGTCAAATGACATTAACAAAAAAAAAAATAGTTAATGTTATCAAATGATGATTATTCATTATTTGAAATTATGAAAATAATGATTAAAATTATTAATGCATGTTTTCATAAATGTCAAAAGTTAAATGATTTTTTTTAAGTAATATATCATGATAGTTGAAAGCTATGAGACTAATATTTTGAAGTAGAGTATGATTTTTTTTTAACACAAAATAGAGTACCAATTAAGAAGTAATTTTTTCACATATGTTATTTTGTTCCTATAGTAAAAAATTGAAGCACTAACATATGTTAAAAATGTCCAAATTATTAGTCACTTGTATCACCTTAATAAATTGTTCAACTAGAAGGTCTTGATTGTTTTTCTAGATTTATTCTTTAAATCTTAGCTTATTTCTTCTTATTTTTCATCAATAAATTTTTCTTTGACTATCATACATTTGTCATCAAATTCTTTCTTCTAATTCTTGTTGTTTTTCTCATTCTCATTTCTCTTCTTTTCAACAACACTTTAGAATTTATAAATTTCAATTGATTAAGATACTTTCTTGACTCCTTTCTTTTAAAATTTTCAATAGCATTTGCAATCACTTGTTCAAAAGGTGTAAAGGATTTGATCGACTACATGCTTTGTTGCATCGCTTGGTCAACTATGTCTGCCTTAAAATAATAGTCAAGGTAAAGAAGAAGATGTTTCATTGCATCCTTAATATTAAAGTTAACATCCTCCTCGTTCACCTTTACAATGATTTGTCTTTTGGTTACATTTATGAGCATATGATTAGTAGTATGAGAGGACAATCAATATCCTTTATATCTATGATTACAATGTTAGTTGGAAAGACATAGTTATCTTTAAGATATGCACTTCTCCAACTTTTTCTTTTCAACGTCTTCAAGATTTTCAATAGCATTTGCAATCACTTGTTCAAATTGTGTAAATGGTGTGATCAACACCATGCTTTGTTGCACCGCTTGGCCAACTATGTCAGCCTTAATGCTTTGCTTGGTTATAGAAAAATGGGAGAGAGTAGGAAAGGATTAAATTATTTTTGTTTTTTGGTAAGAATGAGAAAAGGGGGAGATAATTTTAAAAATGGTGGGACTCTTTTGTAGTACTTCTCACTTATTTTCACTCATTTTCTTATCCTTTTTCTTTATTTCTCTTCAACCAACACATTTTATTTACATTTTATCTCTCGCATATTTCCATTTACTTTTTTTAATCTCCATTTATCTTATTTCTTTCATTTCTACCAAATATGGCATTAAAAAAATAATCAAGGTGGAGAGGATGCTTCATTGCATCCTTAATATTAAAGTTAACCTCCTCATGATTCGCCCTCACAGTTATTTGTCATTTGGTTACATCAATGATTATATGACTATAGTATGGGAGGACAATTGATATCCTCCTCTATATCTAGGACAACAAAGTTAGTTAGAAAAACATATTTATCCACCTTCAAAATGAGATCTTCAATGACTTCATTGGGATATTTCAACAATCTATCAACCATATGTAATGTTATTCTTATTAGTTTGAAGTCTTCTTTCATTGAGCTTCATGGAAATTAAATGCAGCATGAGATTGATGTTAACTCATAAGTCACACAAGTCTTTACATACCAAGGTATTTCACAAAGCACAAGGAATAGTATAACTCCTTGGATAAGCAAGCTTAGGAGTCAACTCTTTATGCAACATTACAACTTTCCTTGAATTGGACTATTTCTCTATATTCTCCTCACAAATTTGTCTTGTGAGTTAAGAGTTCTTTCATGAACTTGGCATATATGGACAATTTCTCCAAAACTTTAGCAAAAGGAATCCAAATTTGGAGTTCCTTCAAAACATCCAAGAATCTCTCAAATTGCACATTTTTCTCTTTAGTCTTCTTGAAACGAAGATAAGGAAGTTTAAAACATGAAGGCAATTCTTGCTTCTTAGGTCCTTGATAAAAAGTTTCTTTCTTATACTACTTAAATGGAGTGTCACTCATTTTTCTCTCCATTCTTTATTCTTTTTCAAATTTTTCTCACTTTTTTTTTACATTTTCTTATCCTCTTAATTCTAATTCTTTATTCTTTCCACCTATCCTCTCCAAGATATCATAAACTATTCTTTAGTTTCTTTTCTTTCACCAACAAGATTTTATTTCTCTGTCATTATCATTTGCCCACTCCTTGTAAAGATAGCCTTGCATTGCCCCTTAGAATCCACTATATTAGTTGAAAATCCCCCACGAGGTTGTTCACTTTAGCTCTTGAAGAGTTGCCCTATCTTACGCTTACATGAAAACTTAAACACTAAAAGATGAAATAGAAATGACTTTGTCATTAGAGCATCCCTATAATTTCTTCCCAACATTCATAAGAGAACAAGTTGTTTGCAAAATTGACATAATCCTACATTAGCACATAGGATACAATCTTTAAGTTTCACCGCTAGAAGAGAAAAACAAATCCATGACTAAATTCTTAATCATAGACAAATTTTGAGGCAACTATAAGAAAAAGTTTGAAACTTAGACATTATTCATGAGAGAGAGCACATGAAATGATTGTTGTGCCTAAAACTCTCTCAATGTAACTTTTCATATTTTGTAAAAAAAAAAAACTTTCCATTTCTTTAAATCCTAGTTTCATACAAAGATGTGCACCATAAGTGTACAACTTATATACAAGCTAGCACAAAACAAAATGGTAAGAAAAAAAAATAGATGAAAAGGTCATACTAATGGTTGCCTAATTCTAGAAATGCTAAAATTGTTGTGAGAAGTTGTAAGAAATATGATGGTTACTACACGTTGTATAGAGTGACCATAGCAGTTTCTTTAGGGCTAAAAAGGTGAGACCTTTAGGTCATTTATCCTCTTTTGGTAATTTTCTTTTTTCTGAAATAAAGAATATTTCTCACACATAATTAAAAGTCATATATATAATAAAATAATCAAATTTATATTATTGACAACATAAGAAAATTCTAAAGGAATCGATGACACTCACACACACAAACACAAAAATTTAATGAGGTTCGATAAATGTGTCTATGTCATTAGGAGTAGAACATCTGTCTTTTCTTATTCATCGATAATGTCTTTTCTTATTCATCGATAATAAGGTTGTATCAATAGTCATTTAACTACAAATTCCAACAAATTCAGAACCACATGGCTAATTTCGAACCACCATCCCCTTATACCACTTTCACTCCAAATAAAAACCATTCCTTTAGCGTTTTTAGGTCCAACTCCAACACCTGGGCACATTTTAAAGTGTTTGCATATGTAGTAGCACCACAAAACAACTCTGTGACAACAGCATCATTTCCATACACTTAGGGCTTATTGAACACAGATAACAGAAACCCCTCTCTACGTTCACATACCATATGATTTAGTCATGATTCATTGACCCTTATCTGGATGATTGTTGTGGGTGCAACTTTTCTTCTGCCCCAGTGTTACTTTCATTCAATGAAAATATGTAGCGAGAAAATGCTAGGTGTGTTTAGTTTGTTTTCTTTTTTAATCTGAGTGGATAGTTCATAAAAAGTTAACCCCATATTTTTATTTAACCTCTACTTCATTTTCTAGTCGTTCATCACTAAAGCCCACTCCTTTGCCTCACTTTGTTGGGTTTGGCCCATGAATGTTCAGAGAAAATCAACTTCAGTGGTCATGGACTGGTCCATTAGATAAAACGATCAGTTTTTGTAATTCCAATTTTCACTTGTCTCCATCACCTAAGGAACAACACCCACTTTCATCCTCATCTCTGACTCCAACAGAATATCAGCCACCATATGAGCACCAAGGTTTGGGCAGTTCCAGCGGTGGGTGCTTGGCCTTGGCCAGCATATGCAATAACCCAAGCTTCATCACACTGCATGACCCCTTGGCTCACATTTCTGAATTCAATTCAGGTGGCTACAATGGTGGTGGTGGTGGTGGTGGGTCGATTGCAATGTCCAAGAGTCAAACCTTTGTGACTAACACGTTTTCTTGCTACTTTGCTTCCGCCACGTGCAACCCACTGAGCAAACTTTCCTCTTTGGTTCTGATTTGCCGAAGCTTGCTTCTTCTCCAAAGTGGTTCTTGCTCGCACCTTCAATTAGGAGTATAGAGGAGACTCTGTATTCTAAAAAATGAGCCTCAGAAGCACTTCTTTGGTTTTTGGATAAAATGAATCATGAGTGTGCATGCTCACTCATTTTTTTTTTAATCTATCAAGTAATTTGTTGTGTTCATTTTCTCTGGTGCAGAATGAATCTGAAGTGAAGCTGCTTTTACTCGTCTGTATGTACTATAGCATATTATGCGGGTGGGCCACACCTGTTACACCTTGTCTACCATGATAGACAGTAATCAAAGGAATCATTTTTGTTTCAACAAGTGACCGTTTTGTTCGCAGAGGCTGGTTATCTTTAGAGTAATTCTGAGCGTTACACAAGGTTTTGTTTCACCTGCATTATTACCCGTGGTAGATGATGAATCACGAGGCTTAGAAAAAGGTTTGTAAATAAATGTTGTATACAAAATATTTCTAGAAATGAGCCATTTTTGGATAACTCATTTTTACATTTTTTATTTTTCTTCCTTGTTCCTTAAATGGGAACCCCTGGTCCCAATTCCCAAGTTCCCAAACTTGCATTATTGTTGAAAATATAGCCACTGGTTTGAACTCATGCATCAGTCGTTTGAATTAAAGCCACTGGGCACATGTTTATGAAAAGTATCGTACGTAAATTGCGTGTAATAAATTTGGTATTTGACTAGTATGAAGATGACGCGTTGAAAGACCATAGTGTGGGGGTTAAACCCCATCATCCATTGTTTTCCTTCATTTTTCAGTACTCATGGTATAAGCTGTTGGGCGTAATTAATACATTACACACTAGTTATAAAGATGTTTGTTTATTTATTTTTTTCTCAATTAGTTAGTTTTAAAGTTTCTATCTATAAATATAAATTTGTAAAAAAAAACTGTAAATATAAATTCATAATGTGAGAATTAATTTGATATGCCTGATAATTTGGTTTTGGATTTAAGGCTTCACCCAGTTTCTTCAGTAATCTAGTCTTCCTCGTAGTATTTATTGAAGAGCTAGAAATCTGACCCAAAACAAAATCATACTAGCATTTTCTTCTTCTTTTCTAAATGGAGTGGGGTCTTAGCCCCGGCTTACAAACATTTTTTAATTTGACTTAATATGGTTTTGAAGTCGGTGAGTCATTGTCTTTTTTATTTTTAATTCTTGTAAGTTTTTTTTGTCAATTTTAATTCTTTAAGTTGGGATTTTTTCAATTTTGGTCCTCATAAGTTCTTTTTGTTCATTTTTAATTTTTATAAATTTGTATTTTTTTAATTTTAATCATTTTAAGATTATATTTTTTTATTTATATCTTCAAAGTTTGTGCTTACATGAATCAAAATTTAAAAAACCACAAACTTACAGCACTAAACATGAATTTACACGTATTAAAATTAAAAAAATAAACTTAGGATACCAAAAATAAAAAACATTAACTTAAGGATTGAAAATATATTTAATTCTTTTTAATTTTAGATCTAGAAGGTCCCCCCTCAATACACAGTTGACCATCAATATCAA
This sequence comes from Glycine max, assembly GCF_000004515.6. Taxonomy (NCBI): domain Eukaryota; kingdom Viridiplantae; phylum Streptophyta; class Magnoliopsida; order Fabales; family Fabaceae; genus Glycine; species Glycine max. Next base: position 13,134,213 of record NC_038244.2, read on the forward strand.
AGAACACAGAACACATCATACCATAAATTAGGAGAACATGAAGTAACGAATAGAAGACAATAACCGCACTAGTCAAGTCCAAATGTGGTAAGCGATTCAGAAGTTTTTGTTAATTACTTGCTTTGGATGAGACATGAAGCGCACGGGAATGAAAAAACCTTACTCAAAAATGGAAATACATTGCATTGCACAACACTGACAAGCATGAACTGAGTATAACAAAAAAGCAATGTGAACACAAACTCTTTAATCTGTGTCTGTGCTTCACGATGCTATTTACTTGCTTTAATCGTGTCTTTGTGCAACAGAGGACAGCCAAACACGGAAAATGCATGTATGCATTGAAACAACACCAAGAGTCAGAGAAAGAAGCATAGAAGCAATTTCCTCAATTGGTGCTACTACTACTACTACTACCTTCATATCCAAGAACAAGAAATTTGAGAAGATAATCAACAGTGAACCAAGCTCTTAAAAGGGGTTTCTCACTTTCTCTTCATTATGGTTTTGGCTTTTCTCAGAGAAGAAATGAACCTCTTAGATAACAAGACATTGGCAAAAGTGTTGTTTGTCTTGCATTTTCTCTTAGCAGTTCTCTTGTTCCCTCTTTACATGCAACCAGAGCCCCCTGCTGAGGTAGCTCTATGTTTAGGTGTCATCCCTTGCTTTGTCTTTGTTTACGCCACCATTGCTTGGCGAGCCAGTACGTACATGCAAAAGGAATATTTGTTTACCATTTGAGAATGAACTCAGTGAAGGAAAACCATGTTGATTAGCATTTGACAGATTGAGGAACTGGCTACTTTTAGCTGCAAGTATTTTTTTTTTTTTAGCATTGTTCTACATGCAAGTAGGATGAGTTTTTTGTTCAAGTAGAGAGTTGCAGATAGATGAGATATGATATCCTATGGAGAGTTTTGTAGATAGTCAAAATTATGCAAGGGAAGTTTTTATTCACCACCTCATCTCTTTGTTGTTTGTAGTACTAATCACTTTGCAGTGAACAAGTTACTCGATCTTCTCCAAGATTGATTTCTCCATTCACATCTAAATCACTATTAATTGGAGAGTTTTCTAAAGGGGTGTGGATTGGGGGAGATTCTTAGGTACTCAAAGAGTGAAACTGGCAACGATTGAGATTTTGTTTCAATTAAATAATTTTAATTTAATCTAGTTGCTTAAGCAGGTATCCTATCCACTTGCTAAGTTTTTAGTGGAATTAATGTAGTATCTTAGGATACACATTAGAGGTCAAGTACAAAATTCTTTGGTTCTGTTTTTTTTTGTTTTCCTGCTTACTAGTTACTACTTACTGCTATTATTCCAGAACTTCACCAAGTCATATAATGAATTTCATTCCTCTATATACTTCATTTTTTTTAAGTATATAGGCGCTTTAACTAATGAGTAATGACTCATACGACCATGACCTTCTCTTTGGATGCTGCATTATAGGGATCCCTGATCCATCGTGTTATCTTGTGACAAATATAAAGATGAGAAAAATACAAATAAAGTATATCTGTTCTTTTCCTACATACTGCTTTCTTTTTTCTTCATAATTCTCATTCTGATATTGTATCCGATGAGTGTTCATAGCTTTAGTCATGACTGAGCTTTAGAATTAGGTGATGTCAATTTTGATATTCGGAAAGAACATAGGTTTAATGGTTTGATTTGATGCTTGAATGCTCTTGTGGGAGTTGAGTCCTTGGCTACTAGCCTGTTTCAAATCCTCATTCATACGAAAGTTTGTTGAGTGTTGTCATTTGCTTATTCAAAAGAGACGGGTACATAGGTTGATTTCTTTTCCTGGGTAAGGGAAGAGGGTAATCACTTTAAATTTACAAAGGATAATATGTTACACTGGGTATCTGGGTGGACCTGTAAATTTCTACATATGTTACAGTATCTGGGTGGACCTGTTGGATTTTTGGAGTCTTGGAGTGAAGTTCTGAAGGATGGCATGGCTTCGGTCCCACATTGGTTAATTATCTGATATGAGTGATGTTTATATAGTATTGATGCACACAAGTGATTGGCCAAACCTAAAAGATTCCAAACAAAAACTACTGAAACTCTTAAGTTTGGCCTTTTAGCTTTCAATCCAATTTAATATTTTTTTTATAAAAATTAATACTTAATGATTTTTTTTAGTTTTTGTTGTTGATCCTTTATGTAGGGTTTCTCAAAGTGATATCTCAGTGAGGTAAATCTTTAACCCTCCTCCCTATAACTTAAATTGTAAGATATTAATTATAAATGCGTAAATTTATTTTTTTTAGTGGGTTTGGTCCATTTTTCATTATCTTTTTCCCCTATTTCAAAAGGTGTATTCTTTTATATATATATATATATATATATATATATATATATATATATATGTATATATATAAAATAATTTATATTATAATCTTGCTTATTTATCTAGAATATATTTTTGGGTAAAATTAATTTAATACTAAATTTTGTAAAATATTCTTATGAACTTTTATGAAATTTAAAAGGTTAAACCCCTCTCTTGTGCCGAACTCTCTCTTGCAAAAGGCTAGTCCTCAGTTTTTTCAACGCATAAAAAAAGACTTAATTACATAATCAATTCTTTCATTGTAATTAAAATTTTAATTAAATTTCTTAATTATTAAAAAATTCAATCAAGTTGTCTAATTATTAAAGTCACTACAAATCCTACCATTTCTGTAGTAGTGTTTTTTTTTATGTGGGGTGAAAAAAAAGATAAGAAACAGAAATATAATTTTGTTATATATTTGTACTATTGAATTATGATTCTATGGAAAGAATAATTTTGAAATTGTAATTGAATTTCTTAATTATTAAAAAATTCAACCAAGTTGTCTAATTATTAAAGTCACTACAAATCCTACCATTTCTGTACTAATGTTTTTTTTTTTTATGTGGGGTCAAAAAAAGATAAGAAACAGAAATATAATTTTTTTATATATTTGTACTATTGAATTATGATTCTATGGAAAGAATAATTTTGAAATTACATAAAAACCCATCCACCTGGGAAGTGAAAATAGCATTTTATTAGTGTGAATAGTAGCTCAATAGTAACACGTCACCCTTACGTCCGAATGCGAGCAGAGCTCTCTGAATACAAAAGCCCAACCCCCGAGTGTGCAAACCATACCCAAATAAAATAAATAAATAAAAGGGATTAATTATAAATTTGGTTCTCAAGATTATTTTAAATAATTTAATTTTTTAAAAAGTTTAATTTTATTCTCAAATTTTTAAAATTTAATAAATTTAATTTTTAAAATATTTCGAATGATTTGATTTAATTCTCAAACTCTTAAAAATATAAGAATCTAATTAATTTATTTTTAAAAATTAAAAATTAAATTAAATATTTTTAAAAGTTAAAGATTAAATTAATTTATTTTTAAAAACTTAATCAAAATCATTTTTGTTAAAATTTAGGGAGCAATTGAATAATTTAAAATAATTTAAGCATCATGTTAATAATTAAGACAAATAAAAATAGAAAAGCTTTTGCCTCAGAGGTATTATTGAGTATTTTAGAGAGAAAAGAGAGAAGCTTAGTGATTTCAGAACACAATGGAGCAACCACAACTCTTGCATGACCCAAATTTCCCTCTCTTCAAAACCCCTTCTTCACCCGCCGTAACCACCACCGCCACTCACAAACCCCTTTCAACCACACCCATCACCACCACCTCCAACGGTGAGCGTCGAGAAGACCACTCCGTCGAAACCGCCGCCACCGTTGCCGCCGACGCGGAGGCGTTCGGCGACCTCGGGCTGGCGGAATGGGCGGTGAAGACGTGCCGGGAGCTCGGGATGCGGAGGCCGCGCCCCGTGCAGCGGCGGTGCATCCCGCGCGTGCTGGAGGGCCGGCACGTGCTGGGCATCGACGAGACAGGGAGCGGGAAGACGGCCGCCTTCGCGCTCCCGATCCTGCACCGTCTCGCCGAGCATCCCTTCGGCGTGTTCGCCCTCGTGGTGACGCCCACGCGCGAGCTCGCCTTCCAGCTCGCCGAGCAGTTCCGCGCCCTCGGCTCCGCCGTGCACCTCCGCATCACGGTGGTTGTCGGGGGCATGGACATGCTCAGGCAGACCAAGGAGCTCGCCGCGAGGCCGCACCTCGTCATTGCCACCCCCGGGAGGATCCACGCCCTGCTCCGCAATAACCCTGATATTCCCCCCGTTTTCTCCAGAACTAAGGTAATGAATAATTGAATTCAGGGTGCGTTTGGATTAATAATTAAATATTTTAGTTAAGGGATAAACTGTTTTTCCTACAAACACACTCTTAATTAGATGCCTTACACTTTAAGTCTTAAGGTGAGTAATCGAGATGAAGTATTTTTTTTCAGTATTTTTTGTTATTGCTATTGCTCTTGTTTTAAAGCGGGAATGCAGATGATTTTAGTTGAGACGTTGAGTAAGTGGTGATTGGGGTGATGAGGGTGATTGATTGATGCTTTTTGTGTAATTGGATTAATTCATTTTAGAGTGACAATGAAAGAAACTTAAAATGTGTTTGACTTATAGCCTATATTGAAGAAATAATGTGTTTTCTTTAGTTTTTTTTAGAGCTTTTGGAAAGAAACGTGACTATTTCCCATAATTTAAGGTTTCCCTAACAATCACATATAATGAAAAGATTGTGAGCTATGAAGTGAAAAAGGTTATTTTTCAAAATAATTCATTTTAAAACGTGCACAAGTTTGGTTTATTTGAGAAATTTTTGAATGAAACGGAGGAAAGTTATACTGGAACTGGAAGTGTGTGAACTGTGCAGAGAATTTGGAAATGTTAGATTGAAGATGATCAAAATTATCTTTTATGGTGAAGTTACTTATAAAATTTTATTTCATGAAACTCTTACTATTGGCCTTCTGAAATTGTAGTGTATGGTAGTGTTATGATATTGGCCTTCTGAAAAAATGAAGCAGCTTTCCAACCAGAGTGATCTATATTGTCTTTGGATAAGAACTCCTCCTAGAAAGAGAAAAACAAGCTACTATGTCTCAAAGATGGAACTAAACTATCCATTGATTAGAGTCTATTTGCCTATATTAGTACTCAATATTTAATGCTGTATGCTTAATCATTGCTTTTTATTTGTGTTCATAATTCCATTCTTTGAATTAATATTTGATCTTTGCTTCTGTAGTTCCTTGTCTTGGATGAAGCAGATCGTGTCCTGGATGTTGGTTTTCAGGAGGAATTGAGATTTATCTTTCAGTGCTTACCAGAAAATCGACAAAACCTGTTCTTTTCTGCAACAACTACAAGTAATCTGCAAAAGTTGCGTGAACGTTACCAAGATAAGATGTATGTCTATGAGGCTTATGAAGGTTTTAAAACAGTTGAAACACTTAAGCAACAGGCTATATTCATCCCTAAAAAGGTGAAGGATGTATATTTGATGCATATTTTGGCTAAAATGGAAGATATGGGAATTCGGTCTGCCATTGTATTTATCTCAACATGCAGGTATCTTTCTAGATGACTTGTTGCTACTTTCTGCTAATATATTACACAATCCTGCCTGATTATTCATTTGTTTGATACTCTAGTTTGCATTAGCTGGTTTCTGTCTTGAAAATTGATATCTAGTATCAAGTTTTTACCTTTGACTACTTTTCTTCATTAAGTGATTAGGATTTTATTAAAACTTTCCGCCTTCTCATTCTAATATTGGCACGATGAAATTTGACCGTATTAGTTATTGCATTGTTGGCAAATATGTCTTCATTGACTTTGTTGGTTATTCTGCTTTCTTTTGAAAGGTTGTTTTGTCTCTGAATTCTGACATCCCAAGTTTGGGATTAATGACAGCGACTGATTTCGTTTATATATTGTTCCTGTTGAAATAATAGGGTTTTGATAAGAAAGGAGGGAAAAAGTGAGAATATAGACAGAATAATAGGATATTAAATTTATATGGTGTATTCTGACGTGTCATGAAACAAAGATAAAGCACTAACACCTATTCATGCTTAGAATTAGGTTATGTACTGAACTTCTAACCCTAATCAAAGGTTCAATTAACTAACTATAAAGGCAAAAGAAATCCCTTTGAACAAGGATCCTAAAATGATAAAATCTCTAAAAGCTAAGTTGCACAATTATCTGTAAAATAAAAAAATTATCCTACCCTACTACTGCCTTTCTCTTCTAAATATTTTGTAGATGTTCCTAACAGTTCCCAAATTGCAGAGATTGTCATCGTTTAAGTTTAATGCTGGAAGTGCTTGATCAAGAAGCAGCAGCTCTGTATTCATTCAAATCACAAGCTCAGAGGCTTGAAGCACTTCACCAATTTAAATCAGGAAAGGTTTCAATACTGCTAGCAACTGATGTTGCTAGCCGCGGTTTGGATATTCCTACAGTTGATCTTGTCATCAATTATGATGTTCCAAGGTTACTTTTTCTTGGACCAATTTCTGTATTTTCTTAATTGCCATCTGAAGCATTTAATTACATGAATTGCAACTATTCATCTGCAGGTTTCCACGAGATTATATTCATCGTGTAGGTCGTACAGCAAGAGCAGGTAGAGGGGGACTGGCTTTGAGTCTTGTCACCCAGGTTAGCACATTTTATATTAATATGAAAACTTATATAATTATCTCTGTTATTTGAATCTAAGTTTACATGCATTATGTTTGTACCTTAGAATTTATGCTTGAAATAATTTTTGTTAAATAAATTGTGAGGACTATTGCTCATTAAACAAACACTGCATGTGAGTGTTTGATCACTTTGATGTGGTAGCTCTAGCTCATTTAACACTGTACTTGAGCCATACAACACACTACTTCTGGGTAATCCTTCATGAGTGATTCATGGATAGAGGGCCTACCACAACCCTCCTCCTTTGCCCAAGCTTGGGACCAACTATTAGACCATAGATGGAGTTATATAATTCAACAGTTGAATTGATAAATTTTTGCATCTGTAGAAGTTATTAAAGGTGTCATTTCGCTAAATTGGACACCTCTTGTCAATTGATCTGAGAGAAAGAGATGATGCTGACAGTGACCATTGCCATCTAAATTGAGCTCACGCGGATTATGAATCCAAGTATCCAACTAAGATATAGTACTGTTGTACAAATTGCATGGATCTTGGGGCCTGAGATTCATAGGGACAGTAGTTATACAAACTGCATGGATGATGGATCTTGGGGGAATGCCCTCAATTCCTAATGAATTGAATTTAATATCCAACTAAGTAGAAACTGGATCCCTGACATATGAATGTAAATCTGGGCTTCTGAACTTGAGTTTGGGTATGTTGCTAACTCTAGAAAAATTAGTTGCCTGCTTGTCTTGTGTGAAAGTGGTGTCTTGAGTATCTTGATGTATAACCATTTTTAACATTTGATAGCTCTATATGTTGTGTACTTGTGTATGGCATAGTTTTGTATGGACTCTGAATATAAATAAATCCATTCTGCTGGGTGGAATTATCACTCAAGCATATTCAGATAATATTTGTTTCTCTCCCCTAACAGACTATCAAGACTTATGTCATTATTAAGTTCAATTGAGACTCCTTATTGTTCAGGTTTCGGTTAAGGTTGAAATTCCAAAGTTTGATATTTTTGTATGAAAATATTCATAGGAATCACATGTACTATAGCCTTGGTTGCAAATAGGTATAATTAATAGCATCAGTAGGATGTTACAAACTCTGTCGTAAATTGTCTATGTATATTGATGTGGTTTTGCTGTTTGCCGATGCAGTGTTTATGGAATGAGATCATTTTAGGATTCTGATATTTGTATTGCATTAGTTTCCTTATTATATCTCTGTTTAAATTTGTCATTTGCAGAATGATGTTGATCTTATTCATGAAATAGAAGCACTTATTGAGAAGCAACTTGAAATGATTGAATACAAAGAAAATGAGGTGCTTTCTCTCATGAAAAAGGTATGTTTTTATTGGGTAACATTTTGTTCCATCGAATTGTATATTTAGTTTAATTAATTTTTGTGTGTCTAAATAATTGTGGCTTTTTTCAATTATGAGCTATGTAAAGCTTCTCTTTTTAATTTCCAATTGACTTCTTGACTGTGATGTATTGTAGGTTTTCAGTGCTAAGAACGTAGCAGAAATGAAGATGATAGATGATGGCTTTGAAGAGAAAGCTAAAGAGCGGAAAAAACAGAAGCTGAAAATGCTAGCAGATAAAGGATTGTTAAATAAAAGAAGTAAAAAGAGAAAACGAAATAAAGAATTTGCAGAGGAAGGGGAAGAACAAAAAAATGAGGTGGAAGCACTGCATATACTTCTGTTTTTTGCCAGTGATTAACTTGCGTATATGGTTTTTATTTTGTTGTGCTTCTTGATTGTGGCCTTTTTCAATTATGAGCTATTTAAAGCCTCTTTGTAGTTTCCAAATTCTTAAAAATTTCCAATTGACCTGTTTACTTTGATGATTGTGTAGGTTTTCACTGTTAGGAATGTGACGGAAATGAAGAGGATGGATGAGGATGGCATTGAGGAGAAAGCAGAAGAGGGGGGAATACAAAAACTTAAAATGCGAACACAGAAAGGTTTGTCAAAGAAAAAAAAGTTAAAAGAAAGAAATAACGAATTTGCAGATGAAGGGAAAAAACAGAAAAAAGAGAAAGTAGAAGCATTAGCAGATATAGAAACTCCAAAGAAAAGGAGTAAGAAGAGACAGTAAATTAGTATATTTAAGGAATTAGTACTTAAACCATAATTTCTGAGTACAGAAAGCATATTTTTGAAGAGAAGAAGAGAGGTATGCAGTGAAGTTAAAGTGGATGGAGGAGAGAAGCTAAAGCATATTAGCGATTTGGTAAAATGGTTTGTTATTGTTTTCACGTCTTCCAAGGATGGCAGATTTTGATTGTCGGAGTAGATGTGAGATTAATACATTAGATCTCAGGACTTGAATACGTTGTAATAGTCAAATGGAGACAAGGGGTTGGGGTTTTAAATCAGGAAATTCTAGGCATTATTTTCACCTGGAATTTTGTATGATGTCTTTTTCATATGATATTGATTGTATCGGGTTTATTTTGGCCTCTTTTTCTATTGGGGATTGTTTGATCTTGAGGCCTAAAACAGGACCAAATAACTGGATTTGAACCGTGCAAAAACATTCAATCCTAGCCATTGGATAATGGTGAGTCAGAGAATCTTTGATTTTGTAGCCAATTAGTTAAACTGCTAATTTAGCTTTGGAAATTACATAGTTGAAAAATTGTCATTCTTGTTAAGTGAATTATTCCAGGTTAGCAGTACCAATAAAATTATAAGATTGCCCAGTACTTCAGATAATGAAAGATATAGAGGAGATATTGCATGAAATATTTTTATAAGCCATTTAACGACAATACCCCTCTATGCATCATATATAAGAATATGGAGTGGGGGTTGCACCCCCTCCTCCTTTTATAGTGGTTGTTCTCCGACAATACCCCTCTATGCATCATATTGTGATTTCACCTTTTAGACCAATCATTCGTACCACAACATGGGAACATCCTTTTGCCTTTTTGACATGTTCAAACGACAAGGGGTGTCATAAAGTGGAGCAAGATTTGTCTGGGGAGGGGCACCACAAAGGTTCTTAGTGTCACTTGATATTATTGATGATTATCAGTGTGTTTCCAAGGGTGGTTCGATCTGCTGCCTCAGTCAACTAAGAAGGCATAAGTGTCTAATGTCCTTCCAATGTTGGTCTCTCCAAGCTACTAGAATCTCAGCATTTACTTCCCACTAGTTTACAGATGATCATGTCTTCCTTGTTTTCCTCATCTTTATGTGTTGTCAACCTCTTGGTTGAAGGTTCACAACCCTTCAACCCTTCAAGCATTGAGCCTATAAGGCACAATTGCTTTGTTTTGTCTGTTGTGCGATCCATAAACCTTCAAACACTAAACCTATAAAGCATGAGTGCCTTACATTTTATTGGTCGATTTCTCAACCGAATGGTCCAATTAAGTTAAAAATCATTTTCATTACACTAACTTTTAAGTGGTTAATGGTAAAGAATAATTTAGGTTATAAACATATGTATCATTTTAGGATTATGAGTTGAATCCCAATTTCTGAAATCAATCAATTTCATTGATCTAAATTAAAAATATAAGTTAATTTGAGACTTTATATTAAAGTGGACCATAAAGTGTAATTTTAGGATGTTTCTTTCCGTACCCTAAGTCTCAAGTGTTATCTCTTTTCATTCTAAAAACAATAATCAAGAATGTAATTTTCATTTTAAATTATCCTTTTTTAAAATGAAAAGAAGTGACACTTAAGACATACAAGGTGCAGGAAGAAATACTGATAATTCATCTCTTCACTGTCAAATTAAATTGGTCATTGGATATGAAATTGTGTAGTTTCAAATCCAATTAACCCAAATCAGTTTAATTTTCTTTTCCCCTACTTTTCTATTATTTCTATTTTTTATTTTATAATGTCATAAAATATATGTATGTGTTAATTATCATTTACTTTCAACATAACAAAAAATTTACACTATCAACTCATAATTGAGAAATCATAATTGATATATGTAATTATCATAAAAAAAACAAAATATTAAGCACATTTCACAAAAAAAATTACACTATCAACTACTTAAGACTCATAATTCATGTAAAATCAGTTATTAACTTTTTTTGTGGTCTGAAATAAATTCATCATTTCATTAAAAATTAAATGCTCAATACAAAAAATAACATGATTAAAAGTACTAGGATAAATGGAGCTCTAATTCATGAGCTATTCCATTAGGTTGTCTCCAGCTAAAACCTCTTAAAGGTTGAGTTACGGGCCACCAATCTCATGCCACTGTTTTACTATCCAGCTCAAACTGTAGATTTCACAAACTTCAAAACAGAAAGAAGTCCCCAAGCTTCTCCTTCATGGATATTCATGCAAGGCTATCTACAATCAGTTCTAGCAACAATAAGTCTTCGGATAAAATCAGTTATTAACTTATTAACCAAAAACTTAGTCTACATATATTTATGCGGTTTTGAATCAAGAAACACGAACAGCTCAATATTTTTTTTTCCAACTGTAAAAAACATATTTTTTTTTGCAGTGACAGCATTAAACATCAACCACTATATTGATGTTCCTGGAAATAATTGAAATGATCGGAAACATTTGTTTTTCCGAGAGTGTGGCGCAAGAACAGGGGAAGAATAAATATGGCACACTCATTCTTCTTCGCACTCTAACACATAACGAGTCACAGGAAAAAACATCAACTAGTACTATGCAGATGAGCAATAAATTCAGCCATTGCAGTAGAATGGAATACTGAATTAAACCTACCTTCTGCAATAACAATACAAACTATTTCATCATATCAAACCTCCTAATTAAGCAGCTACGCTCTCTGGTTATGGACAGCTGCCAAATAATTTAACCACTACACCAATAGTAAACACAACCAAAAGTAACTCATCACAAGAGCTCATACAATCATAAATGAGTGCAAGAAACCTCAAAACAATCTTTTGCTTTTTTTCAATGCACAACACTAAACTACAGCTGGCTGAAAGGCATTAAGTAAATTTGTAATAATCAAAAGGTGCAGGCTACTTTCCAACCTAATTGAATTGCATAGTCATCATGAGTCTGTTTGTTGATGTTGGGGTGGCTGCTGTTGCAGGGGTTGTGTATGAGGCCATGGCATGAACGCCACAGGAGGTCGAGGCTGCTGTGTAGAATATAGTGTTGCTTGCTCAGCGCCAATGGGCTTGCCCATGATCATCCCAGGTGGTCCTACAACAGGATGCTGTGGAGGGACATAGTAATATGGCATATCAGCTGGAGAACCCACTAACGGAATAGTAGCCTTGGTTATTCCAAGTCCTTCCTCTTTCAACTCATCTCTTGGAATAATATCAACCAAGAAATCAAAAACATCGTTTCTCGAAATAGCAGCTGCTATATCATTCTTTTGTAGAGTTCTCCTCTTGTTCTCTTCTGTGTGGATCCAAGATCGCAACGTCAACTCTAATATGAACATTTCACAAGCTTTTGCAAATATGACCGGAGCTTCTGCTGAAATCATCCGGACATCTTCATCAGCTTTCATTATCTTTTTTATCCGAGCAAGAGGAAGGCTATGGTTTTTAAAGTCAATTGTTTGCTCAATTTCTTGCATTTGGTTTGACCAGAACATTTGAAGCTGCTGTTGTTGGTGTTGCTGCTGTTGGTGGTGGAAATGCTGTGCTTGCTGGTATGCAAGCTGGTGAGCAGAACTAGAGAAGGCAGCTGGAGCCTGAGTTGGGGAAGGAGCAGTTACAGCGGGCGTGCCAGAAGCCACCATGGAAGCAGTCGGGTAGTGAGAAGAATAGGCCATTTGGCTAGCCCCTGCGGCAACTCCCATCACATGCTGTTGTTGCTGCTGCTGCTGTTGAGTCTGCTCTGATTTATCCATGATGACTTACTGCTTTAAGATTTAATCTTCTAACTATCCTCTCTTTACAGTTCTATAATAATAAAAAAAAAGGGACAGAAAGACACATATCATATGGTATTCAAGCTTCAAGGATACTAGACTTTTACAGAGGCCAAAAAAATTATTAAAACAGTGGATTACATAAGAAAGCAATAGTAGTCATGTAGCAGATTAGAGATTTGATATTTTCCTACTTTCAACCTACTAATACCCCACTTTTACCAACCTACCCAAAACCATGACATATGTTTTGTATATTCATATACAGAGCATATAAAGTGAAAACATCAGTGTAGTACAAAGTTTGAATTACTTTATCTAAATCACTAATTACCAATGGCTAATAAAATCCAAATCTTTCTACCACTAATTTGTAGTAGGAAATATGCCAGGTCTAAAAACTATGGAGATCAGCATACTTTATTGAACTAGTCATATGGAGACATCTTGAAATGGATTAAAAAAATAAACGAAATAAAAGGAGATTACCATGTAGATGTCAAAAATAAATTTAAGAAGGCACGTCATAATGAGCAAGTTTACCTCCATCATAATGTTTGTAAACAAGTCAATCATAAGTACATGAAAAACAAGGGCACACTAACTAGTTAATCAAATAATTTAAGAAACAACCACAATAATACAAATAAATTACGTGCTCACATCTTTCCATTCCTTAACATCTAACTTGGATCTTGAGCCAAAATCTATACCTTTAGCATTTAGCTAGCTAAACAAACGGATTAAAAGGCATTCATAACACACAACAAAAGACAACTCATAAAAATACGTGTGCTCCAAATTAGTCATGAAGAGATTCAAGAATCCAACTTTAGAAGGCATATTAATAATTAATAATAAAATACAGAGCAAAAACAAGTCCATATTGTCTTCAACAAAGCTAACATTAATGCGCCCATGACACAGCAGAAAAAAAAATACAGAGTTCCAATTGCATGTAACAGAATTCAAGTCCAACAAACCCAGGAGCAGAAGTTGAAAGCATAGAAGATTGAAGAGAAAACAAGTCATTATTGAGTTTTCAGTTCACAGGATTAGACATTTTAAATCTTGAGAAGCGAGAACAAAGAAAACTCCAATAAGTGAAAGAGACCACAAAATCATTATGCATGCAGGGTCGGAAAACATCCTTTATGATATTTTACTTTTCACCTTAATTCACCAAACTGAAAGTGAAACCAAAAGCAGGAAGCAAAAGCCTGCTCTGTTGCAGAACATCAAAATCTAAAAAAGATAGTAGACTTCTTTACCTCTCCCCTGGATTAACATAAATAAACATAGAAAGCAGAGCATCTTGAAGTTTATTCCCATTTCCTTCCTTAAAACAAATTGTAATTAACAGTCCAAAGTTGATATCAAAGAAGTTTCCTCACTTCCTCTCTCCCAAGACAACACAGATACTTCCTATCCATAAAATTCTATGCAAAAAATAACCCCTCTCATGCATGCACAGAATGTAATCATAATTCATAATAATTCATTTGCAGAAAAACTGACAACCTGTAATTCTTGCAATTAACAAAAAAACTATAATCTCCCTGAAAACTAATTTTTTTCGAAGACAAATGATATAAAATACAACAATATATAACTCTGCTCCATAAAGATCCACAAAAACCTAGACGATCAAAACAAACATTTGAAAAACTAAAAACACAAAATTGACACATAATAACAAAACACAGATTAAAAAAAGAATCAACTTTTATTTTCTCAGACATTTCACAAAAACAAACAACGCATTAACGAAGTGAATCATGGGAGAGAAATTTTACCCATGGAAATTGGGCGCAAGACTTTGCAATGGACGGTGGAGAAAACCCTAAGAAAGAGAAACTGAGAAAGCGAGGTTTGCTTTGGTTTCAATTAAAAAGGGAGGGACAGTGAAGTTGAAGAGTGTGCGTTTGAAATTGAAGAGTGTGTTGAGTTGTGTTCTGGAGAGAGAAAGAGAGAGAGTGCATTTCTGAGAGCATCTTTCTCGGGTCGACGCGTGGTGGATGACGAAAGTTCTGACATTCAAAGGGCATTTTCAGGGCCACGTGGTGAGAAGATAGTGGTTGCTGCAGCGTTTGTATGGACGACTGCGACGTTTCTTGGTGTCGACAGCAGCGCATGCGCGTGAGGGTAGGTTTGAGAAATGAGGGAAAAAGTGGAGGACTTTGTAGGAATTTGACCATGGAGGGAACTCAACCTTTTTCGCCTTTGTCCTTGGGCAACATGTTATCCATATTTAGTTGAATATATGAATAAATCTTAAATATTACCCTATAACTTTTTTGTTAAAAATTTTAAATATTACATTTGATATTATATATTTTTAAAATATATTTTATTTCTCTTTGTTATGTATATAACTTCAAAATATCTTTTATACATATAAATGTATATGAAATTTTGATCTAAATACATTTATACCTTATTTTATTCTTAACTATCACCCACTATTATTTGATTTTAAACTCTTATTTTTCTCTTATTTTATTTTTATTTTAAAAAAAATTTACAAAGATACATAAAAAAGTGTTCCAACAATTTGCTTGCCTACTCTTTTGATTGGATAAGTTTACTACATTTTAGTTTTTATCATCTTTATATTATTTTTAAGGTTATGGAGTGAGTAGATAGGGGTGTTGGGTTTTTTGGACTCTCCTCCTATTTAGAGTAAAGACTTAAATGAAGAGGGGTTAGAGTTAGACACAAAAAGAGAGAGACTTGTTTAAGTGGGGAAAATAATCACAAATAATTGAGAGAGAAAGAAGAAAAAGAGAAAATTATTGTGTTTTTTGTATATTTTTGCACACCCACCAGAGAATATTTTTTAGATTGCAATTTTATATTCATTCACCGTTAGATCGGATTGATTTTTGGACAACAGATTCTACACACGCGATACTTCAAATTGTCGTAAAAAAGATATTTGGAGAGAGATAAGTATTTTACATTCTCTGATCTATATTTTGAAATTTCATCTTCTTGTCTCTATTATATCAATTGAGAGTCTATTGGTTTAGTGCTCCTCACATGTTCTTACAAGTTTTGAGGAATTCATTTCAGAATTTGTTATTATGTTGACCTATTTTCCCATCAAGGGGACCAATGACTCTCTCTTGACACGCCCATTATCTTTATCATGTTTGGATGGTAGCAAGTGAAAAAAAATTAAGATAAAAGAGGTATAAGCAACAGGGGGTGACACAAGATCTATGTGATTGTTAGACATTTGATTGATTGAGATCTATGTGATTGTTAGACATTTAATTGATTGATGAAGAAAATAAGAGGAAAAAAATATTTTTATGAATTATTACTATAAGACATATACATATAAAAACGAATTTTAAATGTAGTGATTAGTTGAGAAAAAAAATATAAAAAATAAAAAATAAAAATGGTATACGGTGATGTCTATAATGCAGAAATGAAAAGATTTTTCCAAAATCATATATTTAGGCTGTTAATGTACTAAAAAAACCATGTGAGAGAATTTCTAATAATAATGCACATGAAAATTACAAGTTGACCATATGAGGTAAATAGATTTAAAGTAAAATATTTATAATTAAGAGAAGAATAACTACATAATTTATTAAAGTAACAACTAGCAAGGAAGGAAATGTTATGATTAAAGTACTTTACTGCAGCTAATATGCGATGTGGAAGTTTTTCCATAATTTATTATGGAGACATTTTCAGCTAACATGGAGACATTTTCAGCCCAACTTTTGTGTCTCATCGCTTGTCCTGGCCGACCAAATATAGACATGTGACAAACACACAATAAGAGGTTGCATTACTAGGAAAACAATATATTTACATATGAAATCAATTACATCACTTTACTGTTTTGCACTTTGGTTGCGTTTATTTTAAAATATCAAAATTTATTTTCAGGAAAGTAAAATTGATCGAAAATATCACATTTTTATGTTTAATATAAGATTTTGAAAGATACGATTAGGTATTATTGGTTTCTTAGTATATAAATATCTCATTTGTCATGACTTCTTTTGGACATTCACTTAATTATTTGTTATTATTTGTATTTGAACTCTTTGTATATAAATATAATGCATTAGACTAATTAGTATTTGATATATATGCCGATGTATATTATTTTTATATTAATAAGATTGTTTGATAATATGTTATACTACTGTTATAATTAATGTAAACTTATAATATTTATATTAGTAATTTTATTTTTATTAGATAAAAATTATACTTATAAAAATTAATCTAATACAAATTGTTATTATATTTTTTTTATGTGTGAATATGTATGGCTAGTCTGTAATTTGAAACATTGACTTTGATTAATAATTGCAAGAAGAAGATCGTGACTACCACCACCCATGTCCCTAGATCTTTTTTCTCAATTTTACCCATCTCTCTTTTGATTGTTTAGTATTATTTCTTGTCTTTTTTTTATAAGAATTAATTAAATGATTTATAAGAAGTAAAAAATATAGTTAACTTAGTTAATAGCATTTAATTTATCTTAAATTTATAAGTTTTTTTTTCAAAACTACCTTAACATTAATAAAACATAATTTTTTTTTCAAATATTTTTTATTGATTTTAATTTTTTTTATTCTCTTTCATGTTAAATATATTTATTACTTTACTTTTTATTAACTATGCAAGAGAGGAGACAAATTAAGGTTTGTAAATTGCTCTACATGTCAGGTAAAGTTAGAAAAATGACTTATATTGCAGAATATTTTTGTGAAAATATTAATGCAAAAAGATATTTTAAGTTGTTTCTTATATATAAAATAAATCAAACAAAACCTCTAATTTAACTTCATTTATTTAGTATTGATTTGACCTAATTAATTTCATGTGGACTAACCATAGGTCACAATTAATGAGCAAACCTATTTTCAACTATAAAGTTTAATACTTCTAAATCAAAGTAAAAATTTTCGTGTCATTAAACAACAAAGTCTTATATTATTGTGATAAGTAATGAAGTTGATTAACCTTCAATGTGAAGTTTTTTATATATAGAGAAGAGATGAATTAGGGAGGATGAAATTAGAGAAGAGATGAATGGAGAAAAAGTAGAATATTTCTATTGTTTAAATGGGTTGTCAAAAGAGAAAGAAATAAATTTATATTATTTATGAAATTTAAATATGTTAGTGGTCTTTCAAAGTTTAAATTTGCTTATTTTAGTCCCTCCCATGAAATTCACTATTTGTGACAGTTTTTTTATCTTAAAATTTTGATTTTTAATTTAATAATGCAATAGTATGATTTTTGGCAGTTTAAAACAGCAACAAATTGCGAGAAGAAAAACAAAATTACAAACCTGATATCTCACCCCTTTCTTCTTCTCCCATTTCCGAAACCTCAAAAACCCACAGCACAATCAACAAACAATGACAATAACAATTGCGAAGCGTTCTTGTTTCTTTTCATAGTAAATCAAATTAGAATTTTTTTTCCATGTTGCTTCAGATAAATCTGTGAAATAAAGTGCGAAAGGGTAGTGGCAAAAGAAGAAAAGCATAAAAGACAGCAATCAACATTTTCCCCCCACTACTATTATAGTTTGGAGAGATAATTTAAAACAGTTCATACCTAAGGAATCAACTCGAGATGTCAGTGATGATAAACAAGCCTTGCTTAATACTTCTAATAGAAAAGTGATAAAGAAAAACTCAATAGCATTAACATTTTGTCATATGCAGCTTTTCAGCTTTTACTTAATCATGAAACTTCAGCTCTAGGCTAATTGTTAGTTGAATCTTCCCTTAGTAAATTCCATTTTTCCCACACTTTTGTAGTCTTCTTTAATTTCTCTAGGAGATATCTAAACTACTTATCCTGAGAAAGTAAAAGGAGAGAACAGGTCGTCCAAAATTCACTTTGGAAATAGCATTAAGTCCAAATGTTAATTTGCACAGCCTATTTATGTGGTTTTTCACATGCACACATATACATATTCACAATCAAATACAAAAAGAGCAGGGGCCAGAAAACTACAATACAAACAACTATTGTTGGCCCTTGTATAACAATAATATATATCTTTTTTGGAGCATAATTGAATGAACCGTGTGTGGCAATCAGATCAAATCCGCTGGTTTTCATTTAGATGCCTTGTGGCCCTGTCCTTTGATCTGACTAGCGGCTGCAGACATCACACGCAAGCGGCGAGCAATTTCGGCAAAGGATGGCCTTACTGCTGGATTAGGTGCCCAACACTGCTCCATTAGTGTTTTCCACTCAAGATCACAATAACTAGGGATTGTAGGTCTTAATGTGTTATTCACAATGCCTCCTGCATGTAGTGTGCAAGGAAGTGAGAAAAAAAATCTTTTGGGTGGGGATGAGGGGAGACTGAATGATTTCTTTAATCATCAGTATGTATGAACAAAATATGAGTGCGGAAAATATGGAAAAATGTGAGAAAGTAGATCATGTTAGTTCCAGAGAAGTTAAGCAAATTATTACAGGAAAAAAAGTTCATAGATGTTAGATGCATGCATGCAAGGGCAATGCAGTTTTATGTAAACCAGCTGAAACTACAACCTAGAATATAAAAATAAATCTGAGTCATTTTTAACTTTATAGTTTATACATATTAGCAAAAAGCATTTGTCTTTTGTAATTTTCTCATTAACAGATGTGAAATGTCATTGGAAACTAATAGACCCAACATATGTCTAAGGAAACTTACATATCAAGAAAGGAGTAGTGAAAAATATTTAATTTCTAATATTATATTAGACAAGATAAGATGATTTAGCTTGCCCGATGAGTTTCTACTCTTCAGGTTGTCTAAGGGTTGCTTTTGTAAGTTGAAGAAAGTGGGTAACTTGAATTTAAATACGGAAGTGTTCTACTTTTTATTTTAGTTTAGCTATAAGTATAACCTATATAGGGGCCTTTTTAACTTGATTGCTAGTGGCTATTATCCACCTAGGCCTTCAGATTTTACCTATTTGATCAGTTTTATTATAGTTAATTAAATTCAGACAGTGTACGTTGATTATTAAGAGAATTTAATAAAAGCTCTATCAATGCAATCAAACTACTATTTATGCAAACTAGTGCCTCAGAAAAGTGAAAGATTACTACTAGAGTCCAAGCAACTGTAAACAAGGTTCCAAAGAGAAGAGAAAAAGACCGCACCTATGATTGCGCCATAGTGCATATTAGCATATGGCTCATCACCAGTAAGAATCTCCCATAAGACAATGCCAAAAGAGAACACATCAACCTAAAGATAAAGAAGCATAATAGCATTAATTAATAATCAATGCTTCTAAAACAATAGATATAAGGAGAGACAGTAAAGGACTATCCACTAAATAGGCAAAGTAATTTCTTTCTTGTTTCAATGTTGAATCTCGAGAAAGATTATATTGGAACTCAATGAAAAAGTCTTAAAAATGTATAGGGAGGTGCCAATTGAACTACAAGCTTGTTGGTGGCAATTTCAATATCTAATAGAAGATAAACTTGAATCAACTTGTAGCTATTTTTGTATTCGTTGTAACTAACCGTGATTCTACATTTCCAGTCATGATGTGAAGTTTTACCTTTTCTGAGACCTTATTGCTACTACCATTTAGCAGCTCTGGTGCCATCCAAGGTAGAGTTCCACGAACACCACCAGACACCAAGGTATTTCGCTTAATCTTTGATAGGCCAAAATCGCCAACCTGGTGAAAAGCAAGTTTCGTAGCTTTGTCACACTGAAGACAATTATAATAGAATGAAAAATCCACAGCTTGAACAGATACCTTGCATATTGGCCGTATAGGATCCTTCAAGTTCACGAGCAAATTGTCACATTTCAAGTCAAAATGCACAATATTTTTTGAGTGTAAATATTCCATTCCGAAAGCAGCATCCATGGCAATTATCAGCCTCTTGCGGCGATCAAGATACCTGAAATCAGGATAAGATCATGCAAAAATCTCACCATTTTTCTTGGTGAAAAAATAGTAAATGGTCTCTAAGGATTATAACAAGTAGCAAAATGTAAGGGCTTTCACTGAAAAATAATAGCACCCATTTATAGAAATGAAATAAATTAAGATGGTAACAAAACCTCTTATGTTAAAATTTCCAAAGACCATGTTGTATGAAAATTCTGTATCTATCTCTTTCTATATAAGAAATCACCATTTTGACAAGACACTGCCTATTTAATGTTTATACACACAGAGAGAGAATTTTTGCATGACTAAGTCTGTAAGTCATGGGAAATTTCAATATGAGATCCTTAGGAGGATGGATGCATTACCTATCCTTACGAAGCAAAACATTCCTAAGAGAACCATCCACCATGAACTCGGTAACAGTCGCTAATGTTGCTCCTGGTCCATCCTGAACTACACCATAAAATGCCACCACATTTGGATGGTGAAGCTTGGAAAGTATGTCAGCTTCCCGCCAGAACTCTATGGTCTGAGAGTGGAAATGAATAACATCAATATAAGTCCCTTTAATAAAATAGTGGCTTGACAAAAATATGAGACTAAAACATGAGAAAAGGAACACAATCATTGTCGGTGATTCATAGGCAAGTTACCAATCTTTCTTGTTCTGAAGATCGACCAGCGAAGCAGCTTTTCTTTATTCTTTTAATTGCAACATCTGATCCTCTCCATTTTCCATGGTACACAGTCCCAAATGTACCAGAACCCAGCTCTCGCAACTCTTCAAGATCTTCATTCTTTATGAACTGCCATTTGCATTATAAATATATGTATAAATTAAATGCTAGTAAATCTTATGAACTCAAATTCTATAATGTCATCAGAGAAAAAAAAAGTCCATTAAGCAACCAAGCCATCATCTAGTACAGATGTTCTTCAAGTCAATTTTATAGAAACAAGCTTATGTAAGATATGCCAGTCATTCATAGGTCCATGTTACTGGCAAAAACAGATTATGTAATGGTTGTGGATTAATGAGTCAATTAACATCAGGGTCACCTAAGAGTGACATTGTACTTTTCAAGAATAAACTTAGATGTAGCATCAAAGTAGTTAACCAAGGTAGAATAAATATCCTGCCAGAGCATACTTTAACCTATAAATTTCACACATGCTAATATTGTAAGTGTAGGATCATATGTTAGACAGTAATCCATTTATGACAAGATAGAAAATTGAACTCAATTTCTACAATGGGCAATAAAAAAGTAGACTAAAATTATTAGAGGAGTGCTATAGCAACACACTCTATTGTTGGTTAAAATTATTAAAAACCACAAAATTAGGAGAGAGACTCATTAAATAGGTAGTAGGACCACAAAAATTAATAATTTTCAATAAATTCCAACTAATAGTAGAGTGTTGCTAGCATTTCTCAAATTATTATTCTCTGTAGAAAAGACTGGTATAATACATCAACGCAAACGAAATGATACATCCAAGCATGATACCTGCACAGTACTGGTGTCAAATTCCCCTGCTACAACCACATTCCTCGGTTCATTCTTGTCATCCTAATTTCAATTCATTACAGTAGTTGTCAGCAAAAAGAGCAAATTTGTGCAGGCTCTTCAGATAAAGAACGACTAATAACATACCTGGTATTCAGACTCCTGTGGTCGTATGTTTTCCATTATGGCATCCATGTTCTTATTTTCATTGCCCTTTAGTTGGGAATGCTCATATTTTTGGTGAAAGATACTTGCTTCTGTTTTAGTTGCTACAGGTACATTTTTCTGATTTTCTTCACCAATATTTAGGTGGGAATCTGTGCGTCCTGCCAAAACACCACCAGCTGGTTGAGGAGCAGATGGCTGAGATTTACTATCCCCCTCTTGTACTTTTCTCACAGCAGACGAAAAACCAAGATTATCCTGATCAATTAGAGATACATTATCAAACCCCTCTAGAGCCAAGTTCTGAAAATATGACCAACGTTTAGGCTCATGATTGTCCATATTTAAGCTCAAACCTGCTCTATCTGTTGGTAATGGACCAATGCTTGAGGAATCTTCAGAAATTATTGCTTTGGAGAACATGTCATAAAGGAAATCACGGGGAAACCTGTCCTCGATATCAATCAGAATGTCACCCTGAGTAGGTCTGGATTTAGCTTCTGGGGGAAAATCTTGAGAAACATCTTGGCCTGTGTTTCCAGTTAAAGGAAAAGTCTGGGATTGGACCTTAGTATCATTATCAGACTCCCTGGTAGAAACCTCAGCCAAATTGAGGTCTGGAAGTTTAGATGCTAGATTCTGATTTTGTTCAACAGAAGGAACTTGATGAAATGCAAGATGTTCGGTGCCTTTGGTTTCGTTTTCAGAACTAAGAACCTGATCCTCATTTCTAGAAACTTTATTATCTTCTAGCACTTGCTTCGACTCAGAATTCACATGCTGTGATAACTTTGGATTCACCTTAATTGTTGTATCAGGCAACTGTTTGTATGTCTGTGGCGGGGCAAATCCATCATCAATGGTATGGCCATCTGCTTGCAAAGGCTTTCCTGCTGAGCTGGACATCATGTTCAGATTTGATGTATTCCCATTGTGCAACATGTCAGTGGATTCTGTAATTGAATTTTTCTGGCTGAAGTCAGAAAGCAAATCTGACATGAGTAAGTGAGAACCATGAGCATCATCTGACTTTGTAGATCGGTTCAGCAAATCTGCCTGCTCCCTTGGAATTCTCTCTGAATAATAGACTCTGTTGGGAAGTGGAGGTGGTTCAAGGTAACTGAAATCAATTACATTGGACTCGGCATCAACATGAGCATGGCTGAATGCATCAGTGGCTGTAGTAAAGAAGTCATCTTCAACAGACTTGGGAGTCTGTGTGGGATTCATACTACTAATTAATGAAGAGGCATCTTCAGACTGCTGGTGCTTACCCTTGTTCTTTGATGGTAATGCAGGATGAAGCCCTTCTGATATAGCAGCTGTAGCTGAAGCATCTGATATATTAGCATGCAAATTGCCCTCAAATGGCTGCAAAGGAATAGGATATGGTGCTTCCAAGGGGAAAACTTTTCCTGGGTCATTGCCTGTATGAATGAAATTATCACCCTTTCTTTTCACCAGCGTTTCTGGCATAGCTGAAATTTGTACCTGCAACTGACTGGATGCTTGTCCATCATTCATGATTCCTTGGTTGACAAGGCCATGAGTTGGCATAGAAACTGGAATCTCTTCAAGATTGTGAGCGGAGTTGTTAGAAGGACCAAGGCCATGCTGTAGTGGATAATGACTAGCTTCCCCGTGGTGAATAATCTGCTCATCATAAAACAATGGATGGGTTTCATAAGCATTAGAGGAGATTGGAAGCACTGGTTGTGAAGATTGAATAGCCAGTGATGGTTTAACATTGTCAGTCAAGGATGAACTGCTAACACCAAATGTGTCCATGAGAACTCTGTTGGTCTCCCTCTCATTATTGTGTCCATTCAATTCATGTAAGTTATTAGTAGAGCCACTTTCACCACGAAGGATTGAGTTGTTTCTTGAACCCATGCCCATACCATTAACAGCAACGACATACTGAATTTCAGAATCACCATCCATGCTACCTATACCGAACTGAGTATCATCCAAATCATTCATAGATAACAGAAAAATCCTAAGCTTATTTGATTCTCGGCCGCCTTGTAGATCATGACATTCCTCCATCATATTCCGCAGATCCTCATCAGAAGATACTGAAACCAATGCATCAAGATCTTCTCCAGGGAGCTGATACTTTATCACATGAGTTTCATTATAGATGGATGATGTTTTAAGCATAAGCTCATGAAAACGTATGTCCCGTCTTATACTAATAATACGCGTTTCACCCCCAACATATCTAAGCTTTCCATCACTAGGCCGTGGCAATATTTTACCGCCAAAGCTGCATAGAACCTTCATCTTCATTGATGCGCTTTCAGAAACACTAGAAGAGGAAGTACCATGAAGAACTCGGTAACTGTCTTGATTAGATGAAGATCTAGGAATGGATTGAGCTGAACCATAATTACTTCTGTCCTGGTGTTGAGAAGAGTTCCTTCTGTCAAACTCTTTTGGACCCTTTTCAACCTTTGTGAGCACAGAAATATCTGATCCACTCTCTGATCCAGGGTGGCCCAAAATGCCTTTCAATTCCATATAGCCTGTTGAATAATTGGGATCACCCACAACATTTGGAAAGGCAGGCTTCCTGAGATTCACCCTATCTCTCATAAACTCGAGAGCAAATTCCTCACCAGTCTGTATGGAGTAATTAAGTACAGGTTTATTTTCTGACATATTAAATGGCGGAGGTCGTGCATTGATATGCATGCCATCACGAAGGTCTTGCGGGACCAACTGTGGTGCAGAATGGAATTCCTCATTTCGAGGTTCCATGGAATTGTATTGATGTTTCTGCATCCTTGGTTGTCTAATCAAAGTCTCATTTGTAAAGTTAAATGCATGGATTCACTGTAAAGCCACAGTTCTGGAAAGACACTTAACATCATATAGAAATAATGCACCTAATACTGTAAATTCAATTTCCAAATCTCACAAACAGGACTGCTAACAACTCCAGCAATTTGAAACTTTGAATTCTTTACCCATGGCAATGGGTCAGAAAGAACCTTTGCTAATGCTCATGTTTGTGTCAGCATAATCAACACCTGAAGAAGCTTCCATAATCTTAAGAATTCTCAAGAATAAGGTACTTTCTTCAAAGATCAAACTACCTTCAGAATATGTCACCCTATATGCATGATGAAATTTAGAAACTGCTTAGCTTAGAAGAGATGTAGCAAGATATAAAAACAACTACATAATAGGAATGGATAAAAGATAAAAGATCACAAGAATTATACCCAATAAAATCAATAAGAAAATATATCACCAACCTATGAAAATTGTCATAATATTCAATATCTCATATACCACTAGCAATTTTATTTACCTGCCATACACGATTCACCAAAAAAAAATAAAATTGGCCTCTTATAATTGTTTGAAGAACACAATCTCACAAAACTCAGCTTTCTAACAATCTTAAGGTTGAGGATACTATAGATCTAAATTGTTTTCATGGTTAGTAATCAGATAGTAGACTCTGGTCCTTGGATAAAATAAGTTCTTGTACTTATTCCTTTCAATCCCTAGTTCATTCCTTAACTTCTTCTAATTACATACACTACCTACATAATAATAAGAAGAAAAGGATTTATAAACTGGAACTTCTTGCTCTGAAAATTCCTTATCCAACATGCATCACCCAAAATATTGTCTAGTAATAGAACCATAGCAGGATGTAGTGAAGCAAAACCCAACACCAACCATAAAAAAAAAAGGTTAAAAGATATTCTTTGAGCAAATCAAACCACATGCAAAGATCAAATGGAGGAAAAAGTGAATAAACAGTCAAGGTCAACTAAACAAACAGACCCATATATTAGATCACTGTTGCTCAACTCTCCCATGATTATACAATCCACAAATTATCAAACTTGGGTCTTAACTTCAACCTTCCCCCATCAAAACACAGCATGGAGGATCGTAAGTGCACAAATCAAATTTGACTCAATTAACAGAAAAAGACATCATCAAACACAAAATCACAGCTGAATCATGAAAAGGATGAATCAGAATCAACTAAAAATACCTGACTGATGATTGTTTTGAGCTTGATACAGCCTTTGGCTCAAGAAGGTTTCAGAGGAAGAGCCATGGCTGGTGTCTGGGGGAAAAACTAAAATCAAATGAAAAAAACAAAGATATACATGGGAAAGAAAGAAACCAAAAAGAATCCAACTTTGTCTACCCCATCTTTTGATTTACCTTTTTTTTTTTTTTTTGTTCTTTTGGGTTCCAAAAAACTGTCTGAATCTACTTCAACTTCAATTATCCTTTTGGAACAAAATGACAGCGCACACTCTCTCTCTTGTTTCTCTCTCTATATCTGTGGATTTGAGAAGCTGTGTTTTCCTGTTTTGGAATAAAATAACTTTTTGTGTCAGCAAAACAGTCAAAGGAGTGAAGAAACAGTTGTTAAAAAAAAATTGCACCTTTTTTTTTTATCATTCTTACTGCAATAGTTCGTTAATCGTTAGTCACGTGTTGGTTTTACAACGAGAGAAAAATAACGTTATTATTATATTATATATATGGTGATAAAATAATAAAATTTTACAAACAACTTGTTGAAAAACGTTAGAATTGACGAAGTGAACGTTGTTAAAAGGCATATAATAGAACCCTGTTGAACTTTTTTTAAAAAAATAATTGCATGAGAAAAGAAAATAATTGCATCGACAATGTATAATTAATAAAAAATAGTTTTTAAAATTTGTTCACAACTAAGTTTCATATTTTAATGAGGTGAACTTAGGATAAATGCTATTAAATAAATATTTCTAAATATAAAGAGATAATTAATTATCAAACTTTTTATTATTTGGTCGACTTACACACATTGGTTTATTTAGTTAGTTTTTTGGGATTCTTTTTTAAAATAGAACTTGTTGAAATATTTATTTCGTTCTTTTTATACAGTGATGAATCAAACACCTTTTTTTTTTTTATAATTTTGTATGTGACAGAATTCTCAAAGAAAAAGCTATAAACTTTGGAATATTTGGTACAATTATATGTAAGATTTGTCTAAGATCATAATTCACTTTTCCTGTTACCTGACATTTATGGATGTTTTGATCAAATTAATATGGATCACAAGTATGAAACCAAATTATAACACGAGAATTATTACTCTAGCAATAATCTGCATACAACAAAATGAAGCTAATTTTACTGTCCAAATAGAGTCAGTTTTGTGTAACGTTGAACTCCAAAATGTGAGTTGGATATCAAACCATTAAAATTGAGCCATTGCTACAAGATAGTAAAGCGAAAAAACAAATGGAAAAAATAAAAAACGTTGACATTGTTCATAAAACAAATGATAGCTTATTTATCAAAATCACCTTGTAAGGTGAAAGGTGTCCCCCAATTATATATTTTACTTTGATGATGTCAATAGTCGATGTGAATGTGAGATCTCCAATATGTGGCAATAGTAAGGGAAGAGAAATGTGAAAATTAAAAAGAAAAAAATAGGTAGCCAAACAAACTAAAATGACATCTGAATTTCTATTAAAGCAGTTGAATGTACAACAAAAATTTAATCAGGCGAGCATTGAATCATCAAGAAAATAATAGTGTACCAGATAGCATTGCCCCTGGTAATAAAATACAGCCTTGGAGTACTGTTCAATGAATAAATTTAACAGTATCCAATTTTATCAAGAAAAAGCATCAATACCAACATTGGTGTAAGAGGGGGGGAAGCAACACCAGGATCTGTTTCAATCATTTAGATGCCTTCTGTGTTTTGGTTTGGCTAGCTGCTGCAGTCATTATGCGCAATCGACTGGCTATTTCTGTGAAGGATGGCCTAGCTGCAGGATTAGGTGCCCAACACTGCTCCATCAGTGTTCTCCATTCAGAATCACAATGATCTGGGATTGTTGGCCTTAATGTGTTATTCACAATCCCACCTGTATAAGTAGAAAGAAATTAGTTAGTAGAGCCAGTATGATAAATAGATAACTAGTGGAGTACAAGAATAGTATGTCTGGATGCCCGTTTTAGACCAGCATATGCGTGTGTCATTTCCAAAGCAACAAAAGGTTGCTTCTGCATTTTTTATATCATTGACATGAAAATGTAGCTGCAAGACACAAATGCAAAAACACTAGAAAACTTGAGCAAGTGAGAGGCAGTAAAATTTAGAACAATCCTTACGACTATGCTTGGATACCTGATGATGAATGGAATAGAATGAAATAAATTGAAATGGAACGAAGTTAACATTCCATTGTTTGAATACTTTTATGAATGAATTGGAAAAAAGAAAAAAAAAAAAAAAAAAAAAGGGTTCCATCCTGAACCCCTCAAATTGGAGGGGATAAAAGGATTAAAGGAAGGATATTGAATGTGAAAAGGAAAAGGCAGACACAAGCAATTTGGCAGAGTGCTGTAAAATTTTGATCACATATATCATGAATACATAGTTGCCTAACACATTTTAGTGTCATGCCCCGAATCCTAGGCCTAAAACCATAGGATTTCTCCTCCTTTTCATCTTTAATCTGTGATATAACACATTTTCATTTGATATTATCCTAGTTCTATTGAAAGTCCAACCTTCCTCACCTTAATTCTCAACTTTGATTACCAATTTCACAAAATCTGGTATGATGGTCACTGTTTAAAGAAACTACAGAAGAAACTTTCCAAATATTGTTAATTAATGAAAAGTAGAAACCGTTTTCATGAGGATGCAGCAAGAATGTAGTTGCACAGACATGAAAAAGAACATAAGAAAAAGATCCTACCTATGATTGCACCATAGTGCATATTGGCATATGGCTCCTCACCAGTTAGAATCTCCCATAATACTATGCCAAAGGAGAACACATCAACCTACAAATCAAAATTGAAAATCAGAAATCAAAAACTCCAAGTACCAAGGTGATACATAAGGATTGTAAACTGAAATTATTTAATTTTCAGATATTCCTTTCCAAAAAATATCAAGGTGAAAGTTCCAAGCATCCCTTATTCTCTTCTGAAAAGATTTCCAAAAGTAGAAAAAGAAATAAACAGGAAATTTTGTATGCTTTGTTGAAAAAAAATTGCTTAAACTTCTATTCCAAGGAATAGTTATCAATCTTGGATAGCAACACATAGCAGACAAGCCCAAAAATGCTATGGCAGGATAGCACATAGCAAGACAGCCACTATTCTGAAATTTTTTATGCAGATTAAACAATTTATACTATATACATATAAATGCTCAGAAGTTTAAAAAAATTACTCAAAATTCAGAAAAGAGGTGGTTCATAGATCAGAACAGAGAAAAGAATGGAAGAATGTAATCCCACTGTCCAGGTAATATGAACTAGTTAAAGAGACTCTTCGCTATGAGATTAAGGCTATTTTAACATCAAGAAAAGCAATCAATACAACTCAGCTCCTTAGTTAAATTTCATTCTTCATCATGGGATAATAGAAAGGCATTTCATTCAGACAACTAAAAATTCTACCTTTTCTGAGACCTTGTTGCTGCTACCATTCAGCAGCTCTGGTGCCATCCAAGGAAGTGTCCCTCGCACACCACCAGAAACCAAGGTATTTCGTTTAATTTTTGACAAGCCAAAATCCCCAACCTGGAAAAACAAATTTCTTAGTCTACTAAATGTCTATTTTAAATGTAGAACATTTCGTATTTATAGAAAACTGGAGAAAAAATTCCAGCTAGATACCTTGCATATAGGCCGCATAGGATCTTTCAAGTTCACCAACAAATTGTCACATTTTAAGTCAAAGTGTACAATATTTTTTGAGTGCAAATATTCCATTCCAAAAGCTGCATCCATTGCAATTATCAGTCTCTTGCGACGATCAAGATACCTACAATGAAATCTAGATCCTTCAGTAAAAAATGAAATTCATCATCACCAAACACATACAAGTGTAAATACTATAATGCATTTCATGAGACAGGAATTGTTATTGTTTTCAAGACATGACTTTCCTGATATCCTCTGGATTCAAACTCTTCTTCAGGAACTTGCAGTTCCTCACACTACACCTCTAGTGCTCTGACAATTTCAGTGCAGTTCAGTTGGCTCACAACCTGGTTCTACATGCTCGAAACAAACACATGCAGTTGGATGTGTTGTGTTTTTTTGTCAGGGAAAAGGTTCTCACCAAGCAGCTAGTGGTTCAGCATATACCTGGGACAGATCAGTGGGCAGATCTACTCACCAAGCCTCTTTCACCTACTCGATTCACATATTTGAGTTCCAAACTCAATGTAGCTGAGCTACCTTTGGTTTCTCAGCCCCCTTGAGTTTGCCGGGGGAGGGGGGGCAGAAGGGGGTAAGAGTGTATAGTGTATAAGTAGTGTATATGAGTAACTAACTCAGTTTAGTTTACTACTGTAGTTAGTTAACGGTTAGCTTTAGTTACTTTTCAGTTACAACTGAATCTCAACAGTATAAGTACTGTTATTGTTAGAGATCTCAGTGCCTTTTGTAAATTCTACAATGAGATATACAAATCTCATTTTTCTCTCTAGAATTCTAATAGGCAGCAATAAATCTTCAGCTGATGATATATGATAGCACTTTACTGGTTAGTTTTTAAATACAATGATATGAATAAAAATGCAAAAACTTTTTTTATAGTTGCCTTACCTATCCTTGCGAAGTAATACATGCCTAAGAGAACCATCCACCATGTACTCTGCAACAGTAGCCATTGTTCCTCCTGGTCCATCCTGCACTACACCATAAAATGCCACCACATTTGGATGATGAAGCTTGGAAAGAATTTCTGCCTCCCGCCAGAATTCTACAGTCTGAGAAATGAAACAAATATCATCTCACACGCCTCAAAATCTATCAATCATTGATTGAAGCACTTTCAAGTAAATTTAGTTGGAAGGAAAATAAGTAAGAATAAAAAGGTAGGAAATAATTTATAATAAAAAGAGATAGAGCATGCCGTCAACAGAAATTAAATTATAACTTACCAGTCTCTCTTGCTCAGATGATCGACCAGTGAAGCAGATTTTCTTTATTCTTTTAATGGCAACATCTGTTCCTCGCCATTTCCCATGATACACAGTCCCAAAGGTACCAGAACCCAGTTCCTTCAGCTCTTCAAGATCATCATTCATTATGACCTAAAAAGTGCATTAGAGTAAAGAAAGAAATTAAAGATTTTCAGGCCAGTGTTCAAGCAAGACAATGAGTGCATATCTGAAACCTGTGAATATTTGTGAAAAACAGCTAGATGATCAGAGAAGCATAAACTTCAAGGTCA
Source organism: Glycine max (assembly GCF_000004515.6). Classification (NCBI taxonomy): domain Eukaryota; kingdom Viridiplantae; phylum Streptophyta; class Magnoliopsida; order Fabales; family Fabaceae; genus Glycine; species Glycine max. The sequence goes on from NC_038244.2 coordinate 13,165,521, forward strand.
AATGAGGGAAGAAAAAATGTCTAAGACACATACCACAACCAAGAATATGATTGAGTTGTCCATAAAATGCATTGTTAATCTACATGTTAGAGATCATGTCAAAGAAACACTTCACGAAAGAATTTGAATAAAGAAACACTTCACAAAAGAATTAAAATAGTTACATATTTCATAATTTCTACTTCCCAACATCACCCTAAAAAGCTCCACAGGGTGAAACACACAGACACACACTGCTACCTCCGGTTGAAATTGGTGCATTTAATAATCAGATCTGTCTCAACTATTTTGTGCAGTTTCCGTACTCATATCATTGATGATAGCAACAGTTCAAATTTCTAGTAGTGTAATAAGTTTTCGTTTGAAGTAATTTTAGAAGACAAGGGTTGCTACAAAGAACTCATAGAAATTACAAAGAAAACAGAACGAACAGTAGTTGACACTTGACAAAGAATTTGACTATTTACTCTAGATACAAACATAATTTCCATTTATTAACTTCTGGTCTGGTAAAGCACACCCTTAGTTTTAATTTTAACACAAGGGCGGAGTGATTCTAACCTGTAAGGAATTTTAAGTGTCATTCTTCTAAAAGTAGAACAAAAAGCATTGGGGGATTTTTTAATTGCTATTTTCGCAACATATTCGGCACTGATAGGATTTAAACGGAAACAGAAGGGTAGGAATGGATTAACATGATCAGGTCATGTTCGTCACTAAAATGCAAGCGTATCTACTGCAAAGTGCAAACCTTAACTTTTGAACCCAACTTAATGAAACCTCAATAATTAAATGAATATTTAAAGAACCAGACCAGTAAAATGAAAATTTCAATCCTATTGTTAGTAGCATTCATTTATACACAAGACAACAATCCATTAACAGAAATCAGGTAACAAGTAAGGAATTTTTTTTACCAAAATCCTCTTTAATACCCCTCCCACAATTGCAAACGCAAGAATAAGCATCTTACCTGGAAGGTACTTGGATCAAACTCTCCTACTAAAGAAGGATCAGGAGGAGGTAGATTGCTATTCCTTTTTTCAAACTTCCCAACCTAAGTGATAAGAACTTCTGTAAGCAGATAAACATATTTATACATAATCCAAAACCAAAAATAGTTGAAATCATACCTCATATTCTGACTCTTGTGCTCTTATGTTTTCCATCATAACATCAAATTGCATACTTTCGGTGTCGTTCACTTGGGAATGATCATAATTTGACTTTAGAACAGTGGTTTCTGCTCCAATCCTTCCATGCAAGTCTCTTATATTTTCTTCAACAAAATCAAGGTGGGACTCTGCATGGTTCAGAGAAACTTCATCAGTTGTTAAAGGTTTAACATGTTGAGCCCTATTTTCTCCAACCACTTTTCCTGGTGAAAAATCAAGATGATCCTGGTCCATAAGAGACACATTATCAATCCCTTCTTGAGCCAATTTTTGAAAATATGACCATCGTTTAGGTTCACGATTTTCCATGTTTACACTTAAGCCCACTCCATCTGAAGTTAATGGATGCAGACTAGAGGGATCTTCTTCAAGTACTGCTTTAGAGAACATATCAGTGAAAAATTCACGTGGGAACCGATCATTAATATCAATAAGGATGTCACCTTGCGCTTGTTTGGAAACAACATTTGAAGGAAATTCTTCAGAATCTTCATCTGTAGTTGTATTCCCATTTATGGAAACAGGTAAGGCTTGAACATTAATATCCTCATTAGACTCCTTCACAGAGGTATCACCCCAATCAACTTCTGGAAGAATGGATGCTGGATCATCAAGGTGCTTATCAGAAGAGACCTGGTGCAAAATAGGCAAGTCTGGTTTGCTGGTTTTTGTCTCATCAATCAGGGGTTTGTTATAGTTATTTATACTATAAATTTCTGTTTCCAACCCAACAACATTATCCTTATTTAACAAATCTTTGCGTCCTCCATTGTCCAATGATACCTGCTTCAACTCAGGACTCACATGCTCAGTTAGCTTTGATTTCATCTGACTGCTTGCATCAGGCAGCTGTTTGTATATTTGATGATTGACAGCCCCATTATCAATGGCATAGCCATCTGCATGCAAGGGCTTCCCTGTGATGCCTAATTCCTCAGATAGATTAGGCAGATTTCCACCATGCAACTTGTCACCAGATTCTGTAACTGAATCTGGTGGGTTGACATCAGAAAGTAAATCTGAAACATGAAACTGAGAACTGTTTGTATCATCTGATTTTGAGGACCGATTCAACAACTCTAATTGTTCCCGTGAAATTCTCTCCGAATAGTAAACTCTTTTAGGAAGAGGAGGAGGATGAAGAGAACTCAAGTCAGCTGCATTGTAGTGGGAATCAACATAAGCAGGACCAAATGCACTGCTAGATGTAGAAGAAGTCTCTTCATAATCTGGGAGCTTGTCCATCTTTGTTGGATGCAACGAATGCCCCTCTGGTGCAGTAACAACAACTGATGCTTCAGGAAAATTATTTTTCATGTAACCATTATTAAGCAGTTGTGCAGGAGCTGTTGATGGTAATTCTGAGGCAAAAATTTTCCCAGGGTCACTTCCTTGTTGAATTGAACTATCAACCAGATTGCTTGCAAATGTTCCTGCTATTTCTGAATTTTGTACTTGTATTCCATGAGGTGGAAGGCCTTCACTCAAAATCCCTTGTTGATTAACAAGCATATGAGGAGGCATAATGATAGGAGTCTCTCCAATAACAGGTTTATGAGAAGGAATAAGGCCATGATTAATAATATATTGATCACTAGGTTCCCCACGGCGTATCATTTGATCACCATAAAACTGTGGATACGCATCATAAGAATTTGAGGAAGTTGGTAGCACTGGTGGTGAAGACTGAGTAGCCAATGATGAGTTAAAATTGTTAGTCAGGGGAGCACCTTGTGCAATAGATTCTACACCAACTCTACTAGTCTCCCTGTCAATACTAATTTGCCTGTCCAATTCATTTATATCATTTGCAGAAAAACTGACACCAAACATGGTTGTGTTTTTTCTTGATTCCAAGTCCATGCCATTAACAGCAACAACATACTGGATCTCAGAATCATCACCAATGCTGCTGAGACCAAACTGAGCATCCTCCAAATCACTCATGGAGAACAAAAACATCCTAAGCTTTTGTGATCCTTCTCTATCTAGAAGATGATTACATTCCTCCATCATATTCTGCAAATCCTCATCAGAGGACACAGAAACCAAAGCATCAAGATCTTCCCCAGGAAGCTGATACTTGATTGCATGAACCTGATTATATATTTGTAATGCTTTCTGCATGAGCTCCTGCCAAGATATGTCCTTTCTTATTCGAAGAATGCGTGTTTGGCCTCCAACATACCTTAGCTTTCCATCACATGGTCGTGGCAATATTCTACCACCAAAGCTGCAAAGAAACTTCATCATCATTGATCTATCATAAACTCCAAAAGAGCCATAGCCAGGCACAAATTGTCTATTGTCCTGATTCAATGAAGTTCTTGGCATTGATCGAATCGACCCATAGTTGCTTCTGTCTCCAGGTAATGATGTATTCATTCTATCAAATTCTTTTGGATATTTGTCAACCATTGAGAGCATAGAAATATCAGATCCACTTTCAGATCCTGCATGACTGATGCCTAAAATGCCTTTCAATTCCATATAACCTGGGGTATAATTGGAATCACTGACATTTGATAATACAGGCTTCCTGATATTCACCCTATCTCTCATAAATTCAAGAGCAAATTCTTCACCTGTCTGTATGGAGTAATTAAGTACAGGTTTAACTTCTGATGTATTGAGGTCAGCTGGTCTTCTACCGGCATGTGTGCCATCCATATGGTCCTGCATCACTGACTGTGACCCAGGGTGGTGGTATTCATCATGTCTAGGTTCCATGTTATTGTATAGAACCGTGTTTTGGAATCTTGATTGTTCCATCACACTATCTTTTTCTTCGTTATAATAGAAAAATACATTAAAATCTGAGTCAAAAAGAAGCTCTACACTTTTAGTAACTGAGCAGTTTTAGTCACCATATAGAAATTTGAAGAAGCGTCTGCAATCTTGAAAACAATCAATAACAGTTGTACTTGCGCTCCCAAATTGCAAATTAAATACAAAGCAAGCTCCCTGTAAAACACAATGGAATCAAGACAAGTTCTAGCAACAAATTAACATTCAATAAGATGTCACTGTAGATGGAAACAAATATATGACATGCCTGCAGACGACACTATATGCTAAGTTGCAAAAAGAATAATTATAGAAAAAAAAAAAAAAAGCCCACACAATGGCCGCACCTTTTGCTAAATTAGCATTAACAAATTTTAATGCAGTAAATAGCTTTGGTACCAAATGATGAATTTGGCGCGTGAAAAGATACTCTATTTAATAGACAACGGTAATGGCCTTTCCATGGCTAAAGGACTGTTATGTCTTTGGGGCATGACTTGGATGACTATACATCACAGAGATCGTGCAAACTTGCGAATGCCTTGGTAAGTTATCAAACAAATTGCAAAATGACAATAACAATGGCATCTTATTAGCTCTTCATTCAACTAGTCTAACATAATTTTAGGTCTTCAATTCCACAAAATTTATAAAGCTTTTGACGATCTTATAAGCAAGAAAACTAACAAACCGATTGCATTTAGGGGTAAATCAGCTAATATTCAAACATATTTGCAAGTAGCAGTCAAGCAAGAGAGGCCATCACCATCACCAATCCAAAAAACTGAAACACCAATAAACAACAATAGAAACACATCCAAATTTAACAAATTTGGTCACAGTCTAGACTCCACCAGAAAAACAACGAGAACCCAACCCCTTCAACTCCATCTCAATCCCCAAACCCAGGAAAATCAATCTAGGGTTCTGTTCTACCTGCCAATAGCTTCACTTCACAATGAGCCAAACAAAAGCAAAAACAGACAAAACCAACAAAGAGAATCACAAACAAAACAGAATACAGACAGAATATGAAACTGAATCTAGCCACCCAATGAAGCAAAAACGCTGATTAAAAAACAGAACTTTCCCTTACCCAATGCCCTCAGCTGAAAAGATGCAGCTACAAGCCAAGAAGGGATCACAATAAAGACCAAATTTTGAATCCAGAAAAAGAGGTTTGAGAGGAAAATGAAACGAACCCCCTTGTTTTTTCTCCACTGGGTATCACGCAGTAACGTTGGTTTCACACCAGTGTGTGAAGCAACTTGTACTTCAAGCTGTTGAACTCCTTTCAGCAGAAAAAGACGGTTCTTTTTTCTCTCTCTGCTCTACCCAGTTGCACCCACCGTCCTTTCCGTTTTCGTTTATGCCGAAATTAGATTTATTATTGTTTTTTTATTTATTTATATTTATTTCTGCATTTAGTCAAACAAGAAAAAATCAATCTAGCTCCTTCCTTACAGATAAATACAGAAGGGACAACGTGGCCATTTCTTACCAACTTTCGTTTTGCTAAATCATGTGTATTGATCTTTAAAAACAGTTTTAAAATTCCTTTCATTTTTTTAAATAAGTAATTTTGAATCTTTTATTTTAAAATAAAAATATTTAATCCTTATATTTTTAAAATTCATAATTTTAATTTTATTATTTTTAAATAAAAATATTTAGTCTCTCACTTTTATAAAATTTATGATTTTAGTTTTTCTATTAAACCGAAAATGTTAATTGTTAAATATTAGTCTTAATTATAACATAAATTAAATAAATAATCTCGTGTTATGTCATCAAATTTAGGCAAAATTATATTTTTGGTCTTTCAGTTTTGGATTTGGTTTTCAAGTCATTTAATTTAGGGTTCTCCTATTTTGTAAAATCGTGCAATGTTGATCCCCTAGGCACAATTCGAAGTTGACCGTTAGTAAATGATGATGTTGACGGTTATGATGATTGTCATGTGTCATGTTCTGATTGGTCAATAAAAACAACAATACATTTCATCTTTTATGGAGTTGACATGTCATGTTATTTTTATTAATTAATCAGATCATGACACGTGACACCATCACTTGTTAACGGTCAATGTCCAATTATGTGGGGACCAACATTGCACGATTTTACAAAATAGGAGGACCCAATTCGTAAATTAAATTACTGGGCGACCAAATCCGAAACTAAAGATAAAGTAGGGGACCAAAAATGCAATTTTACCTCAAATCTAAGTTATATTAGATTAATTTCTTATCAATTAATGTCTTTCCAACTTGATGGAAGAATCATAATTATAAATTTTATAAAATTGTTAGACTAAAATATCTTTATTTTAAAATAGGAGACTAAAATTATGTATTTTAAAAAATAAAAGTATTAAATGTCTCTATTGTAAAATAAGAGATTAAAAATTATGAATTTAAAGAATAGGAAGACCAAAATTACATTTAAGCCTAAAACAAGTTTAATATCACTTTTAATTTATTATATTTTATAATTGTTTTATTTTAGTATATTCAATTTTAAAAGTTTCATTTTGATCTTTTTAAAAAAATATTAAAATTAACAATACATTTCAAAAATGAACCAGAATAGAATTTTTAAAACATAATAAATCAAAACAAAACAAGTATAAAGCATAATAAATAAAAAAACGATATTAAATCTTTTAAAAAAATTAACTCAATATAATCACAACTAAAAATTGTCATTTTCTTTATTTTATTTTTAAAAAATAAATAACTAAAAAAATTATTATCTCCCTCGATCTTTTTCCGATCTAAAAAGATAAAAAAATATAATATCACATAAATCAAATGAGGTCAACAAATAATCTCACTAATTTTTACTGGAAAATCTAAATCTTTCATTGAACTCAAGTTTTTTTTTAATAAAAATAATAAAAGCAAATAAAAGAGTAATAATTTTTCCTATAAAAACAGAGTAATAATTTTAGAGAAATACTAACACTGATTAAGAAACTAAACGTAAAATAATTATTGAAGGCATAAAATTACGTTTCGGTGTCTAAGTCAAGAGTCTAGACTCAAGACCCATAATATTTAAATGCTATGGATTAGTATATTACAAAGTTAAATGACACTTATTATAATATAAGTAGAAAAAAGTATTAATTAATATTATATTAAAATGACACTTAATTTTATAGTATTTATTATTATTTATATACGACACTTATTATAAAACTAATAAACGAAGGAAATATCATATGAAAATACTTTAAATCGAAACCCATTAGACATATCAAAGTTTTTAAAATGGATGAAGTCATTTGATACTTATTCAAAGTTCAAAGATGTAACTGGGAAATTCAACTAGTAATAATTAATTAATATTTTTTATAATATGTAAATAATATCAAATGAAAATGGAATAATATTTTATTATAATAATATTTAAATAAAATTCATAATCTTATAATAGTATGACATTATATTTCATTTACAAATATCATAATTTATAATTCGTAACACATTTAAAATGAAAATGGAATTAAATTAACTATGCCACAATATTTAAGTTTAATAATAAAGATAATATATATTAACAATTACAATTAAAAGTTAAACAAATATAATTAATATAACTATCAATCATTATAATATTGAGTTGAAATTGTATAAATCACTGTTGTAATATTAATTTTTGAGACTCCATTTGAAAGAGCTTCTCAAACGCTTATTAATTTAGACTTATGTTGCAAATACTTGTATAGTTATGTGAGAGAGCTTACGGAAATATCTTATAACTAGTTTATAAGATTTTTTTAAAACTTGTTTCATAGTAAATTAACTCTCCAAGATAGCTTATAGGAATAGGAATAGTTAACCGAGCTTATGAAAATATTCACATTCGAATCGCACTAGGGCCAAAAATATAAAGTGAGTATTTTTATTTTATTTTATTTCTTTCCTCGTAAAAACTCTAATTGGCTCTTTGTAGTGTCCAATGGGCACTTTTGTCATTTCATATAAAATTTCTCAATTAATATCAGAAATTTTTTAAAATTATTATTAATTCTTCTAGGCATATTTATGACTTAAAAATAATATCTAAACCCCTCTAAACTTTTTACTAGTTTGTCATGCATGTTGCATGCCTTCTTGAGAACAAAGCAATCATTTAACCAAATTTTTGGACATTGATTAAAAAATATTAAAAATTTAAAAATTGAGAAGTACTCATTAATATGAATATGAATGTAACTATAGGGATCACAATTTTAAGATTCTCTTCTTGTTTTCTAAAATAAAAAAATATCAATTCAATAATTAAAAGGTGTTACAATGTAACTCTTACTCAACAATTAATAACTAATTAGAAGATCTTATAAACCTACATGTACTCTCATTAAGTATAATTAGAAGTGAAAATAAGATGAGTCGAGTTAGACTTTATTAGATCTAGGTCTAATCTTGATTAAAAATATATGATTTAAAATTTTGCATGTTTATCCATCAAAAATATTTTATAAAAATCTAGTTTAGTTTATATATAAATTTAGTCTAACTTACAAACTTGTTTAAGAGTCTAGTGTGTGATAATTTAATATTAAGATATAGTGGTAAAAATACGTATGTCAAACTTTATAAATATATTTTCATACTATATAAGTATATTTTTATTTTTAATATTTTTGTTGTGGTATCCATGGGGTTAAAGACACCCCAAGAGAGCAAGCTTTATTTAAAACCACGAAAAAAATGAGTTTGAATTACATCAGCCAAAATCGACCACTGAATGAACTCAGGCACAAAATTAAAAATCATTACATCCCCCTACAATGCTAAACCATGCTTTGCAAGTGCATCAAGAACTTGGTGAGTCTCTCTAAGAGTGTGGTTCTCCATGCTGAAGGAAGTCTCTTATAGCAGCAACTATACCTGCAACCGTGTGGGAGCTAGGACAGCCCTCCTTAATTAGCCCCACAGCAGATTTTGAGTCGGTCTCAATAATCAATTCTCTAAAACCCATGTTCCAAACAATTTATATACCCTAATATAATATTCATATTCATGATAATTTATTTAAAAATATATTTTGTAAAGAACCATTTAAGTAAGACATAAACTTATTGTTCAATAAATTTAATTATAAGTTTTAGCTTGATTTTTTTTTTATGTAAATCAACATGCTTAACATTTAAAAAGATAAATAAATACAAAATCTTAATGTATTATATCATATTTAATATAATAATAATATTAGCAATAAATATTTATTTATGATTTTTTAAATAAGTCTATTTGTTAGGTCTAATTTTTTTTGAATGATTTAGTCTATTTAACTAAATAGATTTTAATAAAAACCTTAGTCTAGTTTATTTTTTTAGAAAAACTCTAATTTGTCTCAATTAAATCTAATATAGATTAGGTCTTAGATCCCTTTTTAACGGCTTAATCTATTTTTCACCCTTAATTATTTATAATCAATGTGGAAACCTATTGGAACGGATCTTACTCAAATTCAAGATGCATGCATTACCATTTTCACAATGTCATTTTTTTGGATCGAGGATCCATTTGAGAGGCTTATTATATTACACCATTCAAACTCGAACCAAATGGTGTTTCGTGCTTCTTACATTCAAACTAGAGCATTCTTAAGGGCCCATTCAAACTCTATTAGAAATTCCAAAATGTTCAGTGGTTAAAGAAGGCTAACTTTTTAATATATTTTTTTGGTGAATAGAAATTTCATTAAAAAGTAGAAGATATATAAGAGACCTAAGCGATATTTTGCTAGAATGTTAGCCTCTTGGTTAGCCTCGTGATGGACGTACGTAACACCATCTAATATGCTCTCGATGCTGTGAATTATGAATAGACTTGATTAAGCCTAACTTTTTAATATGATTATCTCATAGCTACGTTTATGTTACTATAATATAATTTACTTACATATAAAAATACTACTGCAGAAATAAAACCCTTGGAGCACTATTAAGAACATTTTTATCCATGTATTATTGCTTTATTAATCCACACATTGACTTGAATATTAAAGTATTTGTGCAGATATTCACATTATTTTTAGAGAACTCATGAAATATCATTACCTTTTAACAGGAAGATCTAGTTGATAAAAAGAAAGATTAATTGAATTTTTTAACTTCAATTTTTTACTTTTTGAAGAATTTTGCTCCTGACAAATTATTTCAGCTTATTGTACCTCCCACTTTTTAAAATATCGTGAATTTTACCTTTCGTCGTACCTTTATTAAATTCCAGACATCGCTAACACTTTCTAATGATTTTAACCGTCACTATTATGAAGTTTTATATTTTTTTTTCTTTTCCCTCCCTAGATGTGCAAGTATAATACTTCTTTTCTTTATCCACGTACAAGTCCAACAACCTAAACATTTTCTTTGGCATTTTCTTGCACTTTGCCACGATCTCTCTGACAATCTGAACAGTGACATCGTGCCTTCTCACAGGACTCTGTGATCTGAACAGTGACATTGTGCACATGAAATAGAGTGTCAATGATGATTATTTCGACAATATTCAACCAACACTTGATCTTATCGTCTCAAGCGCCTCCCAGTCCATCTTCTGAGCCTGAGAGAAACTAACTCTCTCCACTCTAAAGTGGTGTACAGTGCCTCACCACTTAGAAGAAAACAACAAGTCCTTTTGTTAAATATATGATTAAAGTTGTTTTCAGTTTGACTAATTTTTATTAATTTCAACAAGTCTTTCAAAATTTCAAATTTATGAATTATCATGCTATTTAATTCTCAACCTAGTGTCACTCACACTCCATAAAGATGTCATTTTATTTGGCACATTTTCATCAAACACCTTGTCATCATTCTTCTCAAGAAAAAAAAAAACAGGGATAAATTGGGATTACAATGAAAATGCAATGAATGAATTAAACTAAAGTATGAAATCACAACTCTTTCATCACTAACGAAATATTGGTCCTACACTCTTACATTAGACTCAAACTTAATATTGTCTCTTTATCAAAATAAGTATTGTATTTTAAAAAAATTATCCCAAAAGAAGTTTCATATTTAACTTTTTGATGTAACATTAATTAATATTTTTTAATCAATATCTATAATAAATATCACTTTAGTTTTTTATTATAATATCAATACTACTATCTTTTATCTATTTAATAAGATTAGTTTCATAAAATTATTACTTTATTACTTTATTAATTTTTTTATTTTATTAAAATAACGATAATTATTTTGAAATGAAAAGATTACTTGATCTAACTAAAATATCAATAATAATTTTGAAATGGAAAGATTATTTGTTATTAGGCTGTTCGATCAGACAAGTGAAGAAAAGTTAAATGGTACGTTATTTGAATAATTAGGTTTCGGAAAGTGAGAGCATTCTTGACGTAGAAAATCAATCAAAGTCACTAGAAGTGTCACATGCATGGGAAATCGATTACCGATGCTTAATTAAACAAACCATTTCTTAACAAGAGAACACACTGTAATCAGTGTTAATTAATTAAAAGTGATTTATGTAAATGTAACAATTGATTCGCAAAGTAACAATTGCAATCAGGGTTTAAAGATAGAAAAATCAACTTGTGTAATTAGTCAAATAAATTATGATCTTAACCCTCCCGAATCTAGATTAAAATAAGCACAAAACTTAGATAGAATATTATAGGTGTTGTTGGTATTGTTATTCAATTAGATTTAAAGTTTCATTTTGGTAATACCCAAAATAAAGGAATTCATTAAGTATTATTATATTAGTTATGTAAAACTCCAAGTTAGATTGAAGAACATATGTATTATTTTATTTATCAAACGTTTATTTTTATTAGTTCTTGAGTTTTATTTTTTTAATTATTAAGTCAATCTTATATCTTTAACAACTTATGTATTGTATCTAAGTTTTTTTCCCAAAAAATAATCATGTTAAAAAAGTACATTATATTTGCTTTACCAAATTTAGTTAATTTAAAAATGTATAGTTATCTCAAATTTAGTTTCAATATATGTTTTCATCTAGGAGGAAAAAGTTTGTTCAGTTTAATGACATCCCATTGATAACTCGGCGTGGCTTAGAAGCAAGGGGGCGTATTGGAAGTGAAAAACAACTATAAACACTATGGGCAAGGAAGAAACGTATAAGATCATCTCAAGTGTATGAGGAACAGTTGGGTTTGAGAAAATATTTTTTATTTTTCTTAATTATAAAAATATTAGCTTATTTTCATTTTCAAAAGTTTAAGTAACTAATAAATAATGAAAATGATTAAATTTAAATTTTTATATATAAGTTTTTTTAAAAGAAAATAAAATAAATAAGATTATATTTTTATAATTAAAAATAAAATAATAAATATTTTCTCAAACAATCCATCACATAACTTTTTTTATGAACAATATGGAATGTCAACGGTGCCATAACAATTTCAACATCAATGCAGAAAAAAAAAATCAACATCATTTATTTCTCCATAATGAAACAGCTAAGCCGCCATACCACAGTACATGAATTTTATGATAATAATAACTCCTAAGTCCCAATTAATGCTGACAAGCTAAACACCCATAACAGACAGCTAAGCTACCGTACTGCAATAACTTCATTTTGGAAGGAAAGTAAAAGTATATTTGTGAACAATTTCTTATGTGGCTTCTCTTTTTTTTTTTTCTTTCTTATCATTTACACACACTTTAATTTTCTTGTATTAATTACTCCCTCAATTTTTTAATTGTTGGATTCAAGAAAAACATTGTTTATATTTATATTTATAAAATTCAAGATCATATTAATTATTATATTCTTAATTTATCTTCTAATTTTTAATTAATTTACATAGTGAGAAAAAAGAAGATAAAAAAAGAAAATCACACAATTATTTTAATAGAATAAAATAAATTTATTGTAATTTTTGATTTCCACAAAATAATCTTAAACAAAAAAAAAAAAGAATAAAGGTAGTAGTAATTGATTTCAACATGTTTGTGGTTTAAACGACAAATTGTGTTTTGTTTTTTTTAATGCTTGTGTACACAATGTTACTCTTGGTGTGGGGATATAAGGGTGCTGCCATCCAATATTCTAGATAATTTTTTGGCAACATACGCGGGAAGAAAGCAAAGATGGCCTGTGGACAGTGTGGGCAGGCATGGTCTGGAAATTGTGGTTACTAAGGAACAATATTAAGTTCCGTTAGAAATAATCTAATTTTCACATTGATTAAAAATAATCTCATATTAGAATATATAAGTGATGAATAATTTTCATCCCTTAAATTAATTTTTGTAATTGAGTTAGACCTCTCACATTATATACTCTAAGAAGTTCAATGGTTCTTCATGTCACTCTTCACAATTCCTTGGTCTTGGTGCAATGCTAATATACATGGGTTTGATACATCGCTGTAAGTTTGGAAACCTGATCCTTTGAGTTGTCTGCATAGTGTAGGTTAGTGCCATGTTGCTACTATATAAATTGATTGTAATTGTTCTGTCAATGGGAGAGACGAATTAATCCAATTTTAATTAGATTCTATTTCACTCTCTCTTTTTATTTATCCCATAAACTTTCCCTTAGTCGAAAAGGGTTCACAAAACATGGTTCTTTATTAAATTATACTTCTTAACACTTTAGTAGATCCTGTGTTAAAGTTCTCATTTTATTATAAATATGTTAATTTTACTAATAGAAAAATTGACCTCAAAATGGTGAGGCAAGCAAGACAAAAGTTCACTAGAGAACATATAATAAGCTGTCATAGAAAGTACTTGACAACGTAAGCATGAATGCAAAAGGCTACGCATTTATTGATAGAATATTAATTAAGGCTTAGTATATGATTTCAATTAATCTTTATGGTCATCCTGGATATGAATATGTAACTTTTTAGGTTATTAGCATTACATTTTAGTTAACTGAGTTAATAGATTAATTATGTTATAAAATAATTAATATTGTTATATATAATATTAAAATTTTTAATATATTTAATATACAAGTAAATTTATATAATAAATTTTATGATAATTAATTTTTTATCTAATAATTAATTTATTTATATATATAAATTTTTATGAAATTTATGATTTTTATTTAAAATTTATATATATAAAAATATATTATTAGATCAAAATTAATTATAATAAAATTTATTCGTAAAATATTTTTTAAAATTAATTTGAAAGTAATAAGTTCAAATATTGTATCATCAATAAATTTTAAATTAATTTATAAAATATTTTTTTATAAAAATAATTATAATCCATACATATGCATTGTGAATCCGTAAGTTTATGGATTAAGTAAACTCACTAATTATAAATTTGTAAGCTTATTCTTACATATTATGAATTTGCATCTTTGTTACTTTTAAAATTTAGAATAATTTGCCTGGATATACTAGAAGAAGGCTGAATGCAGGAAGCAATTGCCTCCTTATTGAAGCCACCAAAAGCCTAAGTGGCTTCAGCATCAACCTTATTCACCGTGTGATAGCCCGCTGGACCCTTTGGTTGTAGCCAGACCCAAGAGAAATTACCCACAAGCCTATTAGGTTTAGTGACTTTGTATAGTTAATTACAGAGTTGGATATAGCCGTTGTGGGCTATTTTAGTCTTTTACTTCAATCCTAGAAGTTTCCTTTAGCCGTGTGGAGTTGTGCTTTGACCCGAGAATTTAGGGTTACTCTTGTATTTAATTCTGAATTCTATGAAGAGTAAACGTGGCAAGTATTTGATAAATTTATTGGTTTTTTACCATTTGTTTTTTTCTTCGAAATTACTAAACGGGACATTTTTGAATTAATTCTGAAGTCGTATAAAAAATTGACTTCCATTTACAAAGTCATAATAACTTTTTTGACTTATCTTTATATGAAAATTAATTCGGAAAATATTTTCATTTGATAATTTTTAAAAAAATTACCTTCAAATGGTTAAAAAACCAATTTTATTTTTTTATTATTTTTCTTATATTTTGAAAATCTATCTAAGTCTGGAATTTGGATCCTTATTTAATGGCTGACAATTTGATGCTTTCATTTTGGTTATGCTTACTTCAATAACAATTTCAAGTTACTTAACTAAATCAATATAAGCAATTGGATTGAAGTTGCTCTTAATATAAATAATGAACAATTAATTGTTCTTTTTAAATATGCATATTTATTATTTTCATTTCAAAAATAGTCCTTGGACACTAAAAGCTTATCTATATCTAGAGAGGAAAGATATGTCGTACGAAGTGACAAAGAGGGGATAAAGATAAATAAAGAGTACTAATTATTTAAAGTTTGTTTGATTGAATTTTTGTTTTTTAATTTTTAAAAACTGTTTCATAAAAAAATTTAAAATTTATTTTTTAGAGAGTAGATAGAAATAAAAAATGGTTGACTCTCTCTCTCTCTCTTTTGGTTAAATTGTAATTTTGATTTTCTTATAGTTTTAAATTCACAATTTTGTTCATCCTATTTCTAAATCAAGATATTTAATTCTCTTATTTTTTAAAATAAACAATTTTGATTATTTTGTATGTTGAACATCTAAAGTCAAATGTTGACTTTGATATAAAATATTAATGCTGATAATATGAAACTTATGTAGCTCTTGACATGATGCTTATGTGAAAAACAATTAAATGAAATAAAAAAATAAAAAATATCTTAATATGAATTAAATTTATGATTTTTATTCATATAAATCATTAAGAGATTTGTTTTGTTTAATTAGTTACATTAACATTATTTTTTATGTATCATTATTCAAGAGTTATTATTTTTTAAAATTATCTAAATTTATAAATTAAAAAATATTTAATATACAAATCTTTTAAATTTTATTTTTTATATTTTATTTTTATTTTACCAATTTATAATTAAATTTCATAAATTAATATGTAAATTATTTACATAATTTTTTTAAAAATTAATTTTAAAATACAAACTATTTTTTACTTTTTAATTATTTACATAAAATTATTTATAGAAAAGACAATAAAATACTTATTTTGTTGGTTGCCTATATTAACATTATTTTGTATATATAATTAGTCAAGAGTTATTATTTTTAAATTATAAAAATTTATAAACTAAAAATATTTAATAAATAAATATTTTTAATTTTACATAAATAATTAGAGTAAAATAATATGTATATTAAAATCAATTTTAAAAAATGTAAATAATTTATATATTAATTTATGAAATTTAATTATAAATTGATAAAATAAAAATAAAATATGAAAATTATTCAAAATTAAAACATATAAAACAAGATTAAAAAGATTTATATATTAAATATTTTTTAATTTATAAATTTTGATAATTTTTAAAAAATTAATATTTCTTAGCTAATAATACATACAAAATAATATTAATATAAATGAAAGATTATGAGTTTAATTTTTATTAAAATACTTTTTACTATATTTAATTTTTTTTTACATAAACGTTTGATTTTGAACATTCAACTAAGTAAATGATCAAAATTACTTACTTTAGAAAATAAAAAAACTAGATGTCTTTGATTTAAAAATAAAATAACTAAAATAATAAATTTCAAATTATTAGAATACCAAAATTACACTTTACTATTTTCTTTTCTTCAAGCTAACGAAACCATTCAAGACTGATTCATTGTTAATAACGATACCAAGTACTCAACCACACACTCTTCTCTCACGATCTCTTCTATCATTCTATCAAACACAAGAAATTATTATATAGTTTAGAATGATTATAATTCCCATAAATCTTTACGCATGTAATTAAGTTTTATTAACTCATTTTCCAAAACTAATAATATCGATTATATATTACATAAAGATCACAAATATTGAGGAATCTTTGAAGCATATATATAATATTTTTTTTGTGAAACTCACATGTACCAGCATACTCTCAGCATTTAGTTATTTTCCACACGCACTCACAGCACCATTCATGTGTGGTTAGCTTATTAGTAGCTTGTCAAAGGTATCTTAACTTTCGTCCTAAAAATCTGGAAATAAATTAAAATATAGTGGGGCTCATTCTTTATTTATCATTCCATTAGCTAGCATACAAACAATATTCATGTTCATATGTACACCACTTTTTACTGTCAAAAATAAAAGTCTTTCATTCACATACGTACACGTCATGCTTACGTGTCTTTCGTCTCGTGCTTCATCATGGAAGCTTCAAATTAATAAGAAAAAATTGGCTTGCTAAAAAAAATTATTAATACACGTCATGCATATTACATCATGAAAATGATTTTAATTAACCTCAATACAAGAAAAAACAGAAATAATAACTGAATAACATCTTGTGCTAATAGCTGCAGGGATAATTTTATTTTCATTTATTTGTTTTTTTATATTTTTTTTTGTTTTTGTGATATTTATTAAAAAATTTCAATTTATTGGATAAAATTAATTACATTTAATTACCATACAAATATTAGTGAAAAAACTTTAATGAACTGTTTTTATTCATTATAAGAATCGCATTCATACTAACTAAACTCAACACCTTGATCTATAATGAATTATCTAGTAATTTAGTGTTGATAACTAAAAAGAAATGGCATACAACCAATAACACAGTGATCCATTTGAGTCTTTAAGACAACATAACGACTTAGTGCTAGACGTTATAGATACATTTCTGCTGCAAGTGATCCCTGTGTGGATGACTTTTCAAAACAAAATTTGATCTTGAGGGAATTTAAATATAAATTTTCTTATTAAATAAATCATTTTCATTTAACTACAAAGTTACACTTCCATTGTACATTATTACACATCCATCAAAACAACATAAAAGGAATAATGGCCCCAAAACAATTTATTCACAGCCACAAAACAATTTATTCACAGCCACAAAACAAAAGACAAAACCTCCCACATAAAAGGCACAGGTAGCATCAAAGTAAAAACACCTCCCAGCCTCCAAAAAAATCATATGTGAAAGCGGAAAATATATACCGCACAAATGTCAATGATTTGATAGTCATAGTTCTTAGAATTTGAATCGAAGAATTAATTTAACTTCAAAAATTAATTCATAAATGTTATTTTTCACTTATGTATTATTTTATATTGATCTTATTTTTAGACAATATGAAACTTGAATTTTTTCATAATGTTCAATACTTTTAACTTGATATGTGAATGACATATGGTAATTCCATTTTTAATAGATATAATTAGATAAATTATAATATCATCTTAGAATATGAATTTGAATTAACTTAAAACAAAAAATTAAATTCATTGAATGAGATTTATCTCTCATTTATATGTTTTATCTTAACTTTATTTTTAATCGATATAAAACTTGTGTCTTTTTTAATAATAGTATCACACATGCCTTCAATAATGGAATTGTCTTGGTCAATACGAGTCTATGTTGCTCACCCATATCAATCTTTTCATCACTTACACGTTTTCAATCTTAAGCATAAAAATCAGCAGCAACTAAAGCCCACCTCACAACCTTTACCCTACAAAAGAATTGTGTCCACACCCATGCTCCTAATCCGTCAAATATTTAAACAACAGAACATAATCTATAATTGCGAACGTATTATAGTATGACTATTGTTTACTATTTATTTTTACTGTATTTAAATTATATTTATGTGTGTGCTTGTTAAATATAGTTATTTTTTTAAATGTAATTCATGTTTTATCTAGATTTTTTACATTGTATAGAAAAAGAATAATTTAATTAAATCATATTCATATTTCATTCATAATTCATAGCTGTGCAAAAACAAAAAATCACAATTCATAACATTATCTTTAAAATGAGTAAAGGCATAATTCATCATTTCCCTTGTGTATATTTGCCATCTGAAAACGAAAAAGAAAGGCCATAATTCACATTTTCTTTTAGTCTTTTTGAATTGTATATACGAAAGGCCATGTTCACATTCCACTACTACGTCCTAAAACAAAAATAAAGTTTTTCACTCATGTTTGCATAGTCGTCTCTCATAGCATATTGCATTCAAAGGAATTAATTTCGTAGAAGTCCCATCTTTTGTGGACTGAATGAATCTTGTAATGTGCCCAATCATGATATCCACTCAGTTTATATCATCGTATATAAACCAGCTTTATGACCTCGACATGGTTTTGTACAGGGTTTCGTATTAGTTTATTTTTTGAAAGGGTTTTCGTATTAGTTAAACTGTATTTCTTAACACTTTTATCAGATCTTCGGTTAAAGTGCTCATTTTAATTTAAATATGTCAATTTAGCTTATAAATGAATTTACCTCGGCATGGTGAGGTAAGCATGACGGAAGTTCATCAGAGAACATAATAAGTCGATCGCCATAGAAAGTACTCGATCGATGATGTATAAACACAAATGTAAAAGGCTGCACATTTATTGATAAATTATTAGGTAGTCTTTGATCATTATTGTCCATAATTTTAATCGATCTTTATACAGGAGTTATAAGATTGGTCTAATAATAATAAAAAAAAGGAAGTGAGAGGTCATGGATGTGACTCCCCCACTAATAAAGAACTAACAATTAGGAATTAACATTTTTTTGATAAGAAAAAAATATCTACCTACTTAATCAAGTGTTTTTAATTGTTTTCTCTTAAATTTTAAAACTTAAATACGGGTCACATATGGTGATTTTTTGTGTGCAGAGAGGAGATATATTGCAAATTAAAAGAGTTTCATTGATATTATATTTATAGTCATTATAAGTTTAACTCTCCCTTCACACAACTCCTCTCTAACTAGAGTGGCATGGTGAATGATTCTTGTCATCCCGAGAGCATCTATTTATATACCTAACATCCCATTTTAACAGAAAAAATAAATCCCTAAAATACAGATAATATCAATCTAAACAATATCCTAAAATAAGATAATATCATATAAATCTAAATATTATTCTAAATATTTGAAAATAAAAATTTAGTAGGGACAATATATAAGTAGCAATTCCGAATCACCTAATAATTTTTCGCATTGACCCTTAACATATGTAGTAACAAAAAAAATCTATAAATAGAAGCGCTTTGAGATGCTTCCCTCCATCCACTCCTATTCTATCCCTTGTATTGTTGTACAGTACCTTTATTATCAATCATGCATGCTTTTGTATTTTGTTTCTTACTCCTATGTTCACATTCTATTGCATCCTTCGCTGAAGCCTCCAAAACTCTAAGTGGCTTCAGCATCAATCTTATTCACCGTGAATCACCATTGTCACCCTTTTACAACCCTTCACTCACCCCATCAGAGCGCATCAAGAACACTGTCTTGCGCTCCTTTGCTCGCTCCAAACGTCGTCTTCGCCTATCTCAAAACGATGATAGATCACCCGGAACCATTACCATTCCAGACGAACCCATCACTGAATACCTCATGAGGTTTTACATTGGCACCCCTCCTGTGGAAAGGTTTGCTATTGCGGACACAGGAAGTGATCTAATTTGGGTGCAATGTGCCCCTTGTGAGAAATGTGTACCCCAAAACGCCCCATTATTTGATCCAAGAAAGTCTTCCACATTCAAGACTGTGCCATGTGACTCACAACCTTGCACACTACTCCCTCCATCCCAACGTGCCTGTGTTGGAAAGTCAGGTCAGTGCTACTACCAATATATATATGGTGACCATACATTAGTCTCTGGAATATTGGGTTTTGAGTCCATTAATTTTGGTTCCAAGAACAATGCTATTAAATTTCCCAAGCTTACTTTTGGATGCACATTTTCCAATAATGATACCGTGGACGAGAGCAAGAGAAACATGGGTCTAGTGGGTCTTGGAGTAGGGCCATTGTCACTAATTTCACAACTAGGGTATCAAATTGGTCGCAAATTCTCCTATTGTTTCCCTCCTTTGAGTTCAAACTCCACTAGCAAAATGAGATTCGGGAACGATGCAATTGTAAAACAAATAAAAGGGGTTGTGTCCACTCCCCTCATAATCAAATCTATTGGACCAAGCTATTACTACCTCAATCTTGAAGGCGTCAGCATTGGAAACAAGAAGGTGAAGACAAGTGAAAGTCAAACAGATGGCAACATATTAATCGATTCAGGGACCTCTTTCACGATTCTCAAGCAAAGCTTTTACAATAAGTTTGTGGCTTTGGTGAAGGAAGTGTATGGTGTTGAGGCAGTGAAAATCCCTCCATTGGTATACAACTTTTGTTTCGAAAATAAGGGTAAGAGGAAACGTTTCCCTGATGTTGTGTTTCTTTTCACGGGTGCTAAGGTTCGCGTGGATGCTTCAAACTTGTTTGAGGCCGAAGACAACAACTTGCTTTGCATGGTCGCATTACCCACCTCTGATGAAGATGATTCCATCTTTGGAAATCATGCACAAATTGGTTATCAAGTGGAGTATGATCTTCAAGGGGGGATGGTTTCTTTTGCTCCTGCTGATTGTGCCAAAGACTAGCTTAATTAACCTTTGCGTTTGGTTAATTAGGATTTCAACTTGTACCGAGGAAAGAAAAAAAAACAGTATTATGTTTTGTAAGTTTCGGACTTGATAACAATAATGAATGAATGAACCTAGCTAGGGATCTATGAATACATGCACGCATTCTTTTTTATTTCTTATCTTATACTTAATTATCATAAAGATATTTGAGTAAACTTTTTAATGTTAAGTATTTTCAATCGGGAAATGCATGGAAAATGAACTTTCATAGATTGCGTGCCTTTTATAAGACCATATCAATAGTTTATTTCAACTTATTTTACAATATTGTGTGTCATAAAATTTCGAACCCACTATATTTAAATGTTTGATAATTCTTTTTTTTATAAAAATACTGATTATTTTATTTACTATTTTATTAAACCCAAATTAAGCTAATAATAAATTAACTATCAAATTTTGACTAATAAAGTTTGAAAAATAATTAGTGAAATTAATAAAAATAGGAAACATGCACAATTGAACACCGTTAAGTTTCAACTAATGTTATCTACATTTCTTAGTTGAAACTTGACCATAAAAAAATTGTAACTGTATAAATTAACTAAAATAAAATGTTTTAAACTACGAAGACTAACTTTGATTTCCTAAGTGATTTGTTGATTTGGAGTTTAAATCTTTAAGCCTAAAGTCCTCAATTCGAAACCTACTTATTAGTTATTGTTAAAGTATAAATATGAGATGGAGTCTTATATCATATATGAAAAAAAGGTGTAATATAATCTTGTGTCAATAGCCTATATTGTGTTTATTTTGTTCATATTTCGGAATTCGATTGTTCTGTTATTTCTTGTTTGCCTTGCTCATTGCACAATGATCATCTGTGACCGTATGTAACTTGTGTCTTGTATTTAAGAACCATGAAATCATTTAATATTACAAAAAAGTTTGAACATACACCGTATAACTTGGGAGTTAAATCAATAAATATAGACAAAATATAACGAAAGGATATCAATGTAAACTCTAAACTACGTGAAAGGCAATGGTGATTATGGAGTGGAGTTATGTGGTATACATTCAAACGAATATACATATGAGAAAAAAAAAAAAACAAAACACGAATAGACATATCATAAGGCTCCACACGCGCATAGTAATATTGTTCCATCATCACATTCCACCGATGTTTGTCTCAACTCTCGAGCAAAAAGACTTGGTGAGACCTGCCTTCCGAAGTGCTCGCAAAGTGCATTAATTTCTCGTCCCACCACTGTCATGTAAATTGAAGGATGAGATAAAAATGAACTATACAGAAAAACTAGAGGAAAAGATAAGCACAAAGAAGCTATGTTCTTTGTTAAGGGATTCTCTCTAGCTCTCTCTAGCTATATATATATATATATATATATATATATATATAAACTGTAACTACTAGTTTAGCCTAAATTTGATTAGCATTGCTATGTGTGCAATGGACATAAATATGTCCAGGGGTGTTGAATGAAAGGTAGCACCGTAGGAAAATAATCCATGTGTCTCTAAAGCAGCTAGAAATTCTAAACAGAAAATTACTTTATAAACCCAATATTATGTTCCTTATCCATATACTGAGTTTCTTATGTAATTCAGCAACCACGTGGATGTTTGCTCGAGGTTGAGTGTTTTTAGGGTTTTCCATTGTCGAAGTTATGTTCGACCACTAAACACTTGAAAATGCTAATTTACTAAAGATTCTGTTTTCTGTGCTTATTTTTCAACCCTTGAACCATTTTTTAGCTTGCAAAAATGGTCCCCCCCCATTTCTCTACAGAATACAACAATATACCTCTTTATTTTTCTTTATTGGTGCAAGTGGAATTCATCATCATAGCCACTTGTCATTTTGTTAAGCAACGCAGCAGGGAAGCTAATATGTGGTTTGAATGACATACTTGTTTGCCTAAAGCACATTTACCGAGAACTGGAGTAATACAGGCTTGCATGAATTCCAGTTCTTATAAATACATCATGGTTTTAAATTGTGATCCTCAAAATTAAGATATTTTGATTCATCACAATCACATCCTGATTATAATTGCGATCGTATCACCTATATTTTTCTATAACATTTTTTTTTTTGGCTCATTACAACTGCAACCTCAATTTAAAATCATATATGAAATACACTATTCTTTTCATTTCTGGCCTTGTAATTAATTTTCATAGGATATTTGAGGAGACTTTTTATATTTTCTGTAAGATGATGTATGGAAAATAATGCCTGGTTTAATTAATATTAGTTGTGCAAACTTTTCGTTGTAGTCTCTATGCATAGAAATTTACGTTTTAATTATTTTTTCTCTTTTAATCCCAATTGTCGGTTGCATTATATCGACATTGATCCTTTGTTGACAGTTATTCCAATTTTTTTAATTTTTTGTTTTTAAAATCTTTTTACCTATGTGCACAGTTGTGATGCTAAGGTGACGATATCAATAATTTAATTATTCATTTAGCTCATATACTTGGCAAAACATTGCATATACAGAGAAATTTTACGTTGAAATTCTTATATAACTACTTTTTTATATTTTATTGTCTGTTGTTAGTTGTCAAGTAACTCCATTAATTATCTTTATATGCTCTAACATTGTCACAAAATAAAATTTGACGATGTAAAATTCTTAGATCTTTTTCACACTTGTTAAACAATTTGAATTTTTTTTTTTGCGGTTGTTAAACTGCCAAATGAAGATTTTTGTCATGCACTGCTGGTGGAGGCGATTTCTGATGAAAGAATGGGAAATTGAAACATATATGACATAAAAAGGAACAAACAGTGGGACGAACTCCACTACCGAAAATCGCCATTGGCCGTATGGTGTGTGTGGTGGAGTCATTTTTGTTCTTTGCAACTGAGGAAAACAATTGAAACAAAAAAAAAAAATACTGATATAGAGACTAAAATGTAAAGTTTATAGGTAAGGAGACTAAATCGTAAACTTTCTAGGTATATATAGGTACCAAATGCAATGTTTAGACAAGTATACAAATCAAATAAGTAATGAATTTATCAAAATTGCCACCTCAGCATGCGAACAGTGCACTTTGGCGGGTCCCATATGGTCACATCTACAACAATTTACATTGTTATAATGAAATTGATGTAGGAACTACAAGATAAAAAAAATGCTAGTACAAGAACTAAAACATGGAGTTTCTATGTGTAGTAACAAAAAAAATTAAAGTTTGCACAAATATAAGGATGAAATGATTACTTAAATATAAAATAAATTTAGTATTGACGTATTGCGTGCCTTTTAGTAGACATTACAAATAATTTATTATTTCAACTTATTTTATTATATAAATATATAGTTATACGTGTGTTTGAATAAATTTATAAAAAACAATTTATGACATTTCAGTAAGTTATTTGTGTGTGTATTTCAACGTATTTAATTTATAATATAAATTAAATAGTTACACATGTATTTGAATAAATTTATAAAAAAAAATTAATGACTTTTCAGTAAGTTATATATGTGTAAACGCACGTACGTGATTGTGTGAATCACAAGAAAATAAATGCATATACAACTTATTCTCTATCAACATTTACTAAGTTAATACCTTAAAAAAAGTCTAAATCTACATGAGGCGTAACTTTATCAGCTATGTGTGTGAACAATGAAATCATTTAGTCTTATAAAAAAATGAAAATGTATAAATTGAGAGATAAACTTGTTAATATAACCAGTAAATAAATCGTTGGTCGGAGTAATATTGGCAAAGTCGATAATTTTGTACCAATATACAATTACAAAAAAAAATTAATATAAAAAATTGTAAAAACAAAAAGAATTATAGAAAACAATTACAACAAAATTATACGAAAACACAATTCTTTAAAATAAAATTATAACAAAAACAATAAAAGATTCTTTTTATAAGCAAAAGAATTGACTAATTAAGTGATAGTGAATAACATTAAAGGCAATGGAGATTATGGTGTGGCATTATGTGATATATAAAGATGATTCAAGCCAATAGACATGTGCACATAATAAGGCTCCACGCACATAATGTTGTTCCATCAATCCATCCCACTGATGTTTGTCTCAATTAGAGAACTACCTTCCGAAGTGCTACCAAAGTTCAAGTGTCCTTAATTTGTCCTCCCATCACTGATCATGTAAATTGAAAGATATGATAAAATGAACTATAATTAAAGGGAAACGTATAGGAAGAGATAATAACAAAGTAGCTTATGTTCTTTGTTAAATAACAATCATTTCACATTTTAACAAGAAAAGCACGTTGTGTGATTGTGATTGATATGATTTGTATGACCAAGTTAGCATTGATTTTCGACAGATACACCATCTTTGATGAAAATTAACCACAAATGTATAGGTGATTGTCTAGTCAACAGACAAAATTATGATTATATAGCATGACATTTTTTGCTAACTTATAGCACCAATGACATGATATTTTTTCTCTAATGTGGCACTTGTAGATATCAACAACTTTTAGTTATATATATCAATGGCTTCTGATAACAAGAACTAATGAAAAAACGAATTCTAAGATATGCTTTTAAGAAAAAAATTGGAAAAACTAAAACTAAAATTAAATAAATTTACAGGACTAAAAGGATAATTAATGAAGCGCGCGCATATATATATATATATATATATATATATATATATATATAAAGCCAAATTATGAAGACAAAAATTAAGTAATTAAAAATTAGAAAAATTAATTGTTCAAATACTATATATTAAATGGAGTAAACATGCAATTTAAAAATATATTAAGCCAAATTGTATAACTTTTTTTCTCCCTGTTTCTTTATTTTATAAATCCAATGTCTTTTTTTATAAGAAAATAGCTAAAAGTTTTATTGAATAAAAAGGTGCTAGTGTAGACAGCATCCAATGTAAATACTAAGTATATAGTTTCAATTGCCCACAAATATAAAAGATTTATTAGGTTTTCACTTCTTATCAACTCAGTTATAAATTGCTGCTTGCAACGTTGGAGAAAGGAATATCTGTAAAGTACTTAATTTAATAATTTTTTTTGTTTTTCTTTTCGTATGACATTGAATCATCTGCCATATTTATGTTTCTTTAATTTCTCTTTTATCACGCAGTAGTTCATGCATCCTTTTCATTGGGAAAATACTAAAAATCATCTGCCATATTAGGGTTTAAGTGTTGTGTGACTTGCGCCCTTCTTTTTGCACCGTGCTACGATGCGACAAGGAAGAGCAGCAATTATTGGATTTTACGTGTAAAACAGTGAAGGCGTGCTGGCAATACAGTGCTCAACGCAACACCGTCAATTGAGTCTTTGATTGCTGGCTCTTGTTGGTTTGACGAGTATATATAGAGGTTCATGCGTTTGATGATGAAGGTGGTCATAATGCTTTTCAATAATTTCTTGACTGGTTTGTGACACGCACGATTTTAAGGATGATGCTTTTCAATAAGTTCAACTAGTCAATTCAATAAGTTAGACATAATTTTGTTTGCTTTTCAAAACACTGGGCACGGGTGGGAAATGTGAATGCCACATTGTCCAACACTTAATTTGAACCATCCCCATGTTAAAAGTAGGAAAAATAATAGGTAGAGGGTGTAAGGTATTGTAATACCTATTCATTTTTGTTTCCAGAAAAGTATACTCGTCTTATTTATGTCTCTAGACCTTACTGGTTGGATAACAATTAATGTTAAAGTCCATCTCTATATTACGTGAGTATCTTATAAATCTCTGTTCCGGGATGCATTATTCATATACTTTAATTAGTCAAATAGAAAAATAACAAAAAAAGTTAGTCAAATAGAAATCTATTAGCATATGATTTTTATTGCATTCAATATTTTAATGATAGCATAAATTTAAAATTTGGATGAATTCTAAAGGAATTGGCTGAGTGTGTACATTAATGATAATGTTTTTGAAGAATTGTGTAGATCTAGAGCTTTATTTTTTTAAGATCTTATGCTACATCTTTCAAAATCAAATCTTATAAGAATATTGCAAAACTCATACTACAAGTTTGATGATAAATAGTTGTAGGTACTTTAGTATTAGCCTCAACACCGACACCAAGATGAGTTTCTTTCTTCTTCTTCTTTTTTTATTTATTTATTTTTTAACTAAGATGAGTTTTTTTTTAAAATTATTTTTTGTTATGTCTTATTCATGTTGCATCAGCCTTAAGTTGGACATTCTAGATCTAAAGCAAACTCTAGTAGTTGGGGACTATTTTTGTTTTCGCCTCTATCTCAACTAATATGGATGCTATCGTAGATTAATCTGAAGGTCGGTATTATGGTACATGATACCTATATGATGGTCTACCCTAAAATTGGTCCTTTTATTTTACTATTCTCCCACTTTTGTTGATAAGATCCATTCTTATTATAATAATTACCCAGACCATTATCCTCGTTGTGCTCTTGTACATGCAGGACCATGGCCCTAAAGTCACGTCAACACCTAAATATCTTACAATAATGTTAATTTTGCATCATTGAAATAAAAAAGAAACTAAAATATGTTTATTTTTAATATGCATTCAAATTTTATATTTGTTTTATAATAATTTTTTCTGATAAAATAAATATTTTATTTTTAATTTTTTACATTTTTTAATTCCTATAAATTAGTAAATTTTTTGTTTGTTTCCTAATAATTTATTTTTTCATTTTTTATTATTATATTTTAAAATAACTAATAACAAATAAAAAAAATTATCTGATAGCTAAAACACAAAATTCACTTATTTATTAAAGATTAAAAAAGTTTGAAAGATCAAATTAAAATTATTATTTTATTAGGAACTCAATGTAAAGAATAAATTTATAGGATAATAAACACAAAATTCAAGTATTTATTAGGGATGAAAAATATTTTTTAACTAAAAAATTATTATTTTGTTCAACGGATGAAACAAATAAAAAATCAAATTTGTTATTCTTTTCTTGATATTGTTACTTTTATTTATAATTATATAAAATTTTAGGTGAGATGAGTCTCAGGCATTCATCAAAGTCAGAATAAGCCTCAAGGATTAAAGATCACTTGCATAAAAACTTACAAATTATACATTAACAAGATCCTTACATTGTGAGCGAAAATGAGACCCATGTCATTTGGAAATATAAGCTTGTTTTCTTATAAACTAGACCCAACTCTGCAGTTTTTTTTTTTTATATTGTTACTGTAGGACTACATTTTGGGAAAACAAATTATTTTTGTTGCATAACAAGTTATTTCATACAAATTAATTTCTAAGTAAGAGAATATAACTAAATTAATTTCTAACTAAGAGAATATAACTAAATTGAACAGGCAGTGTGTAAGTTGTTATCAACCTGCTTCTATATTTGTATATGATTCTTACAAATAGTTATTTTAGGGTTTGAAAACATTATAAATACTTTTAAGAACCTTTTAATTTAGACATCTAAATGATAATAAAAAAGTTTAAGAACCTATCAAAAAGTTTTAAAATACTTAATAGTAATTTAACTTGGAAATAAGTCCAAATAACATATTTATACGTTCTTCCAAAAGCCACACAAAGTATAAAACTTTTTTTCGTACATCTTACAAACATACAACTTTCTCATATTTTCTAGGTATACAAGCACAAGTGTAATCATTATTAACCGAACACAGGTTACGCAAACTAATGTTTGGCACAATCAGCAGGAGCAAACGAAACCTTTCCCCCTCTAAGATCATACTCCACCTGAAATCCCATTTGTTGCACATTCCCGAAGATGTTAAATCCATCTCCGTTGCTGGGGTGTACCAACATGCAATACAAGTTGTCATTGACCAATGAAAACATGTGAGTAAAAAAATCCAGTCGAACCTCAGCACCCGTAAAATGAAACACAACATCAGGCACACCATCGTCGTCGTCATCACTGCTATCCTTGAACCAAAGGTGCTTAGTACCCTTATCTCTTAAACAAAAATCGAATGGTGCTGGAGGATTTTTCTCCACCTCAGCACCAGCGACTTCCTTCACCAAAGTCACAAACTTATTGTAAAAATCTTGCTGCAACATCGTGTACGTGGCCCCTGAACCAATGAACATGTTGCCATCACTTTCACTTTTACTCATCTCCACCTTCCTTTTTCCAATGCTGATGCCTTCAAAATTGACATAGTAAAAACTTGGTTCAGAAGATTTGAGTATGAGGGGTGTGGACACAACCCTTTTTCCTTTTATCGTTGCTAATGCTATGTCCCCAAATTTCAATTTGCTAGTGTAGTTTAAACCGTAGGGGATCAAACAATAGGAAAATTTGTAACCTATTTGATCACCTAGTTGTGAAACTAGGGATAATGGTCCTTCTCCAAGACCCTTTGAATTTGGGGTATCCTGATTGTAATATGCACACCCAACAGTGAATTTGGGAAATTGAACAACACCCTTTGAACCAAAATTAATTTTATCAACACCCAATGTTCCAACGGTGAATGTCTTGTCACCATATGCATAAGAGTACTGGCACTCACCTGATTTTGTGCAAGTACGTTGGGATTGGGAGAGTAGTGTGCGAGGTTGTGAGTCACAAGACACGGTTCTGAACGTTGAAAACTTTCTTGGTTCAAACAAAGGGGTGTTTTGGGGTGAACATTTCTTACAAGGGGAACATTGCATCCAAATGAGATCACTCCCTGTGTCTGCAGTGGCAAACATTTCCACGGGAGGGGTACCAATGTAAAATCTCATTAGGTATTCGCCAATGGGTGTGTCTGGAAATGTAATAGTTTTAGGGGACTCATCTTTATCTTCATTGCTCGATCCAAACGCGCTTGATCCAAGACGTTTGGATCAAGAAATGGAGCACATGGCAGCATTTCTTAGGCGCTCTGATGGGGTGAGCGAAGGGTTGTAGAAGGGTGACAATGGTGAGTCACGATGAATAAGATCAACGCTGAAGCCGCTTAGAGTTTGTGTGGCTTCAGCGAAGGAGGCAGTAGAAAGTGAACATAGCAGTAAGAAACAAAATAGAAAAACAAGCATGATTGATGATTAAGGCGTCCAAGGGATAGAATTTGAATGGATGGAAGAAACGTGTGTGGAAGACTCGAAGTGCTTCTTTTTTATAGATTTTTTTGTTACTTATGAATATCATATATATGTATGTAGCCTTTAATATTCGCGTAATTTTATACGTTGAGTGCTTCCTAATCCTACCATGGCTTCGATTATTGTATTTTCCAATTTGTCATCATGCTTGCCTCACCGTGTGGAGGTCATAAAGCTGATAGGTACGATGGTATATATTTTCACATGACAAATTGACACGTGAAAAGTATAAATACATAAAGTAGCCATAACAATTAATCATGGATAAAGTTAATTTGTCTGAATAGCAAAAATTTACCCGTTAATCTCTCTCGACGAGTAAAGTAAATGTTTTCCCTAGTTGATAAGAAAAATAATGATTGATAATCTAACATTCATTATTTATATGCATATACAAGTACAGAAAAGTTAATGAAACTTTATTAGAAACTCACTTTTTAATATTTTTTCTTTGATTCATTGATTTTTTTTTTAAATTTTGGTAAATCATACTTATCATTAATGATTATATCTCTAATTTGTTAAAAATCTTTAATTTTAGTGGCTGAAATTGAAGGTTGCCATTGTTTGTGAACTTTCACATTGATTCGCAACAATATATAGTCAATTTGTTGTATTTGACTATTATTACTGTTTGTTATATTAATTATATATATATATTATGATAAGTTATGAGCATTATTATATAAATTCAGATATGATAGTGCTTTGAGGTTTATGAAATTGTAATATGATTCAACTACTACCATAAAAACAAGCTTTACTGACGCTAATTCAACAATAGTTCTACCAAAACCGTCGTCATTAGAAATGCAGTGACATTTTTGTAAATAGTAGTAACATTTAAATGATGATTATCAAAAAAATATCATTGAAACCGCAAATCTGGTTATGCACTGCGATGTTTTTATTAATTTCATCACTACATTCTTGTTTCTTTCTTTTTAAGTTGCAACCATTTAGTACTCCCCTGTCAAGCTAGTTCAGGGCTATGACACATGTAAAAATACTTACGTCTATTCGCATGAGAAAAACGTGCTTTGTGATAAAGAACTAATATATACTTGGTAGTTGAGCCTCGGATAAATTTATATACTCCTATATATTATGGTTAGTTGGTTACTATGCTGAATTTTAATTGTTTTGACAGAGAAAGTTTGCAAAACGGAAGGCTAATTGCAGTCAAGAAATTGTCTGCACAAGAAATTGCCTCACATAAATGCTCAACCTTGCATAAAAAAAGAATCAATTTAAAAATTTATCTTGTCAAGTCTGCTTTAGGAGAAAGAATTTGTGGCAGAAGCAAGAATTTTCACAAGCATCCAATAAAAAAATGTGGTTCACCTTTTCATATGTTGCACTGATGGTATTCTTATTCCTTCAAGCAATGACAAAAGAAATGTTTCTGGAATTTTTAGTGGCAACAAAGATAAGTTGGCAAAAAAGAAGAGAGAAGCATTTAGAAGTTAATATGTTACTGGCCATTATAAATGCAGAGAGAATAGTCACCAAAAACTTAGTACTTTCCCTGGCCGCTGTGAGGGTCTTTACCAGCATTTGCTTAATAGTCGGTATAAGTTTTTACCGACCCTGGATGCAACGGCTAATGAGTAATTGTTGGTAATATATTTTATGGCAATATTTATTGTCAGTAAAGGAAACATTTATTGCCACTAAAAGTCTTTTCTGGTGTAGTGTTTCCAGACCTTTTCAGCCATACCACAGAGAAACAAAATATTGGAGGCCGTTTAATCCTCTAAACCACAGAAAGGACATTTAATATCTTGTAGCTGCACAATTATTTTAATAAGATAGACTCTAGTTGCTAGTCTATTCCACGCCAATTTCCAGACAAAATGTAAGGCAGATAATGATGCTGGAATCAACCACGCAAATTGATGTCCCTCACCCTGTATTTGTCCAAGCACTGCTTTATAAGCTGTCCCCACTGACAATTATCCATCCGCCTTCCAGACTTTATCATATCACTATTCGAAGAATTAGGAGTGATTGCACCCAACTCCAGCATTAGAGATTCCACGATATTATATTGTTTGTATGAAAGTTCTAATAGTCATTTCCATGGTTTTAATAAATTTCCGATGCGGCCACAGTTGCGGGATTGAAGCTGCTGCGATGCCAATTGCAGTGTGAAATTATTATGTATTTGTACTAATTGTAAAAAATAATTTTACAATTGTTCTAATTAGGATTAACTAAGTTTTTAGTTTTTGATTTTTTTTTAAATTTAATTTTTAGTTCCTAAATTTTTGTTTAACTGGTCAATGTCTATAAACTTTTAAAAGAATTCAGTATTTAGTCCCTAAATAATAAAAATTTGAATCCATTATTTTTTATTTATTTAATGAAATTTCAAGGGCTAAAAACTTTAATGGATAAAAGCTGAGAAATCTTGACCACGTAGATGAAGACTATGGAATCCAATTAATGTTCAAAAGAAATAAAAGCCATAAACATGGTGAAAAAAATCACATAAAAAGTGAATTCAACGAGCAATCGAATATTCAAAAATCTAATATTGTATTCTTTTTTCAGTTGCTCATGAGATATTTTTCCACACAATTTTCACTATGTCTATGATTCTTTTTGTTTTGAACATTGGTTTGATTCCATAATTTTG
This sequence comes from Glycine max, assembly GCF_000004515.6. NCBI lineage: Eukaryota > Viridiplantae > Streptophyta > Magnoliopsida > Fabales > Fabaceae > Glycine > Glycine max. The sequence goes on from NC_038244.2 coordinate 13,198,632, forward strand.
ATGTAAGTAAATCCAATGAAACGAAATTCACATCTCGAATTAATAAAAAAATGTTCAAAATTGTATTCTGAAATTGAAAATGATCATTGTTTTTTTGAAAAAAAAAACCATTTTGACTCACCTTTAAAACTTAGGGTTTATTGTTTGAACAAAATGAGATGAAATCCAGAATTTATTAGTTGAAAAAGGTGAATGTAATGGACTTCTACATTGCCAACATCTCTACACCAAAACGAAGCATTGTCTCTATTCCAACTATTGGGATCGACCTTGTAAAATTCAGGGTCATATTTAAGTTAAAGCAACTTATGCCAAATCGCTCTTGAAACTGTTAAAAGAAAAACTTTATCTCCACGTAGCCAACAACTTAAAGTTATACAATCCAACTTTTTATCCTCCAATCTTCTTTTTCTAGTGGCTGACACACTTTATCCACCTCACCAAGAAATTCTGCTCCTATATATCTTCCACACCCAACCGCCATATAGAAAATTTCGCCTTTTGTTCTTAAGAAACTAGATTTTATATCTTCTAGTATATATGATTGTACAGTCCATATCCATATAAGGAAGCCACTGGATTGTACAGTCCATTATTATCTATATTAACTATACGTTTTTTTTTTATAAAAAAATCCTATTAACTCTGTGAATATACTAAATCTGAATGAATAATGTTACTCGCTAAACATCTTTTATAACAATATTAGCCACTAATAAATATTAAAAAAATTGCTTTTAAATTATTGGAAAGTAGGAGTAAAATGTTGTATCGTAACATTAGAAAGCAAATTCTAACACACATTTGGTACAGGCTCATATTTGCTTTGTTTTCCTAATGTTTGCACAATGGTGTGTCTCGACCTGTACACTTAAAGCCAGAAGCACATGACATCATAAACAAATGCAAGAAGAAAAAAAGGAGCTTGTTTAGAGTTTTTCCTTTCATCATTATAACCAATTGATTTTCCCCAATTTGAATGTAGCTCACATTTACGAGGCGATCACCATTGAATCTTGAAGCATACTCTGTCCTCTTTCTTCTGTCAAAGTTATGTAAATAAAAGCTTGTGCACTCTGTCAAAGTTATACAGCATTTGAAAGCTTATAGGTTTCTCTGGAACATCTTGTGTGTTTGTCTTTGCTTGTCTCCATTTATATGATAACATGAATTTTTATTGCAATAAAATTTTATTTATATAATAAGAGTATTCATTTTTCTTGTAGTGCATATGAAATCAGTCCAACAACATAAGACCCGAAAAAATAAAAGGCCATTCCCAAATCTGTAACACTTAATCGAACTCCCACCATGATCCATATACTCCATAGAATAACAGAACCCAGTGCGACTACCAAACCATCACCTTGCAATTACTAATGTCACTAATTATTTATGAAATTAGTATTATATATCTATCTATATATATATATATTATAATATTTTTTGCTTCCGAAGATTTAATTTTTTTTTACTAATTTTTTTTCTTGGCCCCCCTCGAATTAAATTTCTGGCTTTGCCCCTGATCTGTGGTCTCTGATATTCAGAACTTGACTTTGATCTGGTTTATGTATAAGGGTTCAATGTGCAGGGGTATGATGTTTGCCAATAGGAGCAATAACCCGCTGGAATGTCTTAGGAAATCAGTTTGAGTTTTTTACTTTTACAGTATGAATTGTCATTGTTTGCTGTATTTTGATATCTGGTTTACCTGTATGCATTCCATGCAGGTGAAGTTTTACTATGGGTAGAAAAGAGGGAAGATCTATTTATTTGACATGGACCTTTTGTCTAAACAATATATAAAATTCATAAGTCTTTTTTTTCTGTACTTAATGGAAATTATTAACGATTATTGATTAGTAACATGGGAAACAACTATGAAGTATTTGATTAATATCTTGTAGGATGTTATTAGGCAGTAGGCACCTTTGATATGATACTCTCTGACTGGACTTTTAACTTGAGCAGGGTGACTAAAGAGTTATATACTCCTACACTTGCTGGGAATAGGTTTTAATTATTAGTTTGAATTGGTTTCAAATTAAATTCCAATTGTTTTTCTTTTGTCTATTATGGAATCTAAATGGTGTTTGACAACCATGTGATTAACTGCAAATGAAAATTCGAAGACTAGCTGATAGGTAGAAGGAGGCACAGGGGTAGCAAACACACGGATTCCATGCTCAACTAGCAGAAAATGTGGTGCAAACAGCAAGCCTGCTTCAAGGTTGGTGCACGTATGAAGAGTAGTGGCGTGAAAGGGAGCAAACCTGGATTGTGAAAATGGAATACAAATTGCAGAATTGCTAATGATTTCTAGAATATTCCCTTTACACAAAATGACAAATTCTGTTATTAAGGAACTGGTATAAATAAAAGCATTTGTAAACCATTGAGGGATATAAATGAATGAAATAGCAGATTTCTTCCCTTAGCTTTCTTCTTCTCTTCTTCTTCTTGGAGGTGCTGACCCTCGAAGTTCAGCTAGCTTTTCCCAGCACGTAACAATTTGGTGCTTTCATTGACCTCCTATGGCCGCCTTCCATGGCTGCCACTCACCGTACGAAGCTTCCATGGCTGTCTTCCATGGCCGTCACTCAACGTACGGAGCTTCCATGGCTGCTTACCACCACCCACACTACTCCTCGTCGTACGGAACCCTCCACTATCCCACACAACAACCATCACACCCCATTGAATTTTCGACCGCCACTACGGACCGCCTCGACGTTGTCCTAGCCGAACTTGATGCCGCAACACGCCGCTTGGATGCCCGACTGGACGCCCTTCTCCTCTGACTACCTCGACGACCCGGACCTCTGCCGCAGATTCCACTCCCACCTCCGCCATTGTCGACGCCACCGCCGTTAACTCCACCGACCCCTCCGCAGTTGCCACCGCCACCAGCAACAACGCCTCCGCTGCCGCCACCTCCGCCAGCCACGACGCCTCCGCCGTTGCCTCCACTGCCGCCTACACCACTGACTCCACCGCCGCCTCTGCGGTTGCCTCAGCCGCGAACTCCGGCGCCACCTCCGAGGCCCCCGCCGCTCCAGTCAACTCAGTCACCTACGCTCACTGCACCTCCGCCCATACCAACTCTGTCGCCACTCCCCGCACTCATGCCGCAACACCCCTTCCCTTTACCGGATCCACTTACCATTGCTACTGTCTACCTCCTCGCTGATAGCCAGCCCCAGGCGTCCTCCCCCAGCCACCATATCCTCCTCTCCGACCTTGACTTATTCCCTTCCGTCATGTTCATCGCCATAACCACGGACACAGAGCTCGACTACCATTTCCTTCCCTCTGACATCACCATCGACTCTGTTGGATGGCTCCGCTTCCGCAACACTCATTTTCACGCCCTCATTCCTTCACCCATTTTAATTTGGGATCCCGGTTCGAATTTTGAAGCTGTGATCGTAGCCCCAACACCTTGAGGACAAGGTGTTTTTGATGGGGTTGGGAGTGATAGGTAGAAGGAGGCACAGGGGTAGCAAACACACGGATTCCATGCTCAACTAGCAGAAAATGTGGTGCAAACAGCAAGCCTGCTTCAAGGTTGGTGCACGTATGAAGAGTAGTGGCGTGAAAGGGAGCAAACCTGGATTGTGAAAATGGAATACAAATTGCAGAATTGCTAACGATTTCTAGAATATTCCCTTTACACAAAATGACAAATTCTGTTATTAAGGAACTGGTATAAATAAAAGCATTTGTAAACCATTGAGGGATATAAATAAATGAAATAGCAGATTTCTTCCCTTAAAATGCTTTTATTTATACCAGTTCCTTAATAACAGAATTTGTCATTTTGTGTAAAGGGAATATTCTAGAAATCATTAGCAATTCTGCAATTTGTATTCCATTTTCACAATCCAGGTTTGCTCCCTTTCACGCCACTACTCTTCATACGTGCACCAACCTTGAAGCAGGCTTGCTATTTGCACCACATTTTCTGCTAGTTGAGCATGGAATCCGTGTGTTTGCTACCCCTGTGCCTCCTTCTACCTATCACTAGCTAAATAACAAATACTAACTCCTTACACATCATTAATATCACATCCCTATATAAATATAAATACTTAAACAAAATTGATGCTATATTAGCATATGCAAAGCACGGTAGGCACATATATACATATTAGTTATATGCTATTAGCATATACATATAAAAGCTCGTAATAGGCTAATCATGTTTTACCGGCTATATATAATAGTTACTAAATGGAAAGGAATGAATAATTTATAAATGATCTTTTGTGGTCATAACAATTGCCGGTAAAAGTTTTAATTTTTCTTGGCCATAAAATGGGTATTTACTATATACCTGCGCTTGCTATAAATTTCGGTACTTTCACTGACCCTGGATACGACGACTGTGAATAGTTAAATGTCGATAAAGGATTTAACGGCTATTTATATGGCTGGTAAAGGTCATATTGCCTGGTAAAAATGAACTTTTGCATAGTGAATTTAAACTGACCTTTTGTTTTTTATTTTCATACCATAAAATTTTTAACAATTTCTATTTTAATTAGAAGAAAACATAACATGAAAAAAAGAAACTTTCGGATTGTCGATATCAATGAAATCATTATTGATATAACTATAAAATATTTATTATTTTATTAAACATAATGTATAAATTATTCATTATTATTAATGCAAACACAATTTATTTTGAGAGTTTAAGAGAATTCAAAGCCTTTTGGTGGGACCACAATAAAACTACATTTTTTTTTGCCAAGATAAAACTAGATTTTATTTCTTGCTAGAACTGCTTTCCCCTTTCTATTTAAGCACAAAAGGAAAACAATTATTATCAAGATCTTGATTAAATTTGGGTTGTCCAACATTGAGGCAAGAATACTCCAGCACTAAAAAATAATAATAATAATAATAATAATAATAATAATAATAATAATAATAATAATAAATAACATATGTTAATTGGTGATATTTATAAAATGATTCAATTGATATGTTAAAATGTTAATTACATTGAAATAGTAACATTTTTCATAACTTAATAATATTAAGTTTTTTTATGTTGGTAAGCTCAATGATGTTGCTTTGTCGAAAAAAAGCTCCATGATGCTGTAGTACGTAAAAAAAACGTATGCAAAACGTATCCATATAATAACTGACCTCAATCTTACATATGGTAAAACAAATTAATTTCTTATATAATAAACTATATAACCTTTTGAGACTGGAACGATGCATCTCTCATTATTCAACATTTTCTTCAGTGTCCCAATGTTGAGACCGAAAACCGTTTCTCATTATTAAATAGTTTCTCATTAGGCCATTAATTTCTTGTACAAGTTGACTTGGCCCCAACAAAACATGAAGAAATAACTCAATGCTAAACCAAAAAATATATAAATAGATGCCCTTCAATTTGCTCCCTCCTCTATCCTTTACTTTGAATCTGTATATCCTCAAAATGCATCCACTCGTGTTCTTGTCTTTAGCTTTATACTTACTTTCTACTGTATCATCTAGAGAAGTCAGTGAAGGCCAAAGGGGCTTCAGCATTGATCTTATTCACCGTGACTCACCATTGTCACCCTTTTACAAACCTTCACTCACCCCATCAGATCGCATCATAAACACTGCCTTGCGCTCCATTTATCAATTAAATCGAGCTTCCCACTCTGATCTAAATGAAAAAAAAACACTCGAACGTGTTAGGATTCCAAACCACGGAGAATATCTCATGAGGTTCTACATCGGTACCCCTCCTGTGGAAAGACTTGCTATCGCAGACACAGCGAGTGATCTTATTTGGGTACAATGTTCCCCTTGTGAGACATGTTTTCCCCAAGACACCCCATTGTTTGAACCACACAAGTCTTCCACGTTCGCAAATTTGTCATGTGACTCACAACCTTGCACATCATCCAATATATATTATTGCCCACTTGTAGGTAATTTATGCTTATACACAAACACTTATGGTGACGGATCATCCACCAAAGGAGTATTGTGCACTGAATCCATTCATTTTGGGTCTCAAACCGTCACATTTCCTAAGACTATTTTCGGATGTGGATCAAACAACGACTTCATGCATCAAATTAGCAACAAAGTCACAGGAATAGTGGGTCTTGGAGCTGGGCCATTGTCGCTAGTATCACAACTAGGTGACCAAATCGGTCACAAATTCTCATATTGTTTACTTCCTTTCACTTCAACCTCTACAATCAAGCTGAAATTTGGGAACGATACAACAATAACTGGAAATGGGGTTGTCTCAACTCCCCTCATAATCGACCCACATTATCCTTCCTATTACTTCCTCCATCTTGTAGGCATCACTATTGGACAAAAGATGCTGCAAGTGCGTACAACCGATCATACTAATGGCAACATAATCATTGATTTGGGGACAGTGTTGACATATCTTGAAGTGAACTTTTACCACAATTTTGTAACTTTGTTGCGAGAAGCCCTTGGGATTTCAGAGACAAAGGATGATATTCCATACCCATTTGACTTTTGCTTTCCAAATCAAGCTAATATAACTTTTCCTAAAATTGTGTTTCAATTTACTGGAGCTAAGGTTTTTCTGAGCCCTAAGAACCTATTTTTCAGGTTCGATGACTTGAACATGATTTGCTTGGCGGTACTACCCGACTTCTATGCAAAGGGATTTTCTGTCTTTGGAAATTTGGCGCAGGTTGATTTTCAAGTGGAGTATGATCGCAAAGGGAAAAAAGTGTCTTTTGCTCCTGCCGACTGCTCCAAAAACTAGCAAATAATGATGCTTGACACCTCCATGTTGTTTAACATCTAGAAAGAGATTGAGGTAAAAGAGAGATAATTAAGAATAGATATGATAGACAATATTATGATTAATGATAAGAAGATAGAGAGAAATGATTGACGTTAACCAAGTATTGTAATGGAGAATATATATCATTTTTGAAAAGTAATTTATCTATCTACATTACATTAACTATTATATTATATCATTTATATAAATTTACGATAATATAATAGTTGGTTTAAGTTATATTAATGTAATTTGAATTCTCGGTAATAATGTATATGCATTTTATTTTATTTTTTACAATAAATAATGTTCTTGGGATATATTTTGAATAGCTTAAAAAATACTCACTAGAATCTTGAGAACCACAAATAAGACACATTTTTTATAATCTCTGGTTTTAAATCAAGAGTGATAATCATTAAATGAAAAAATGAGACTCATCAAAATTGATGATTTTTTTAATAAATTTCACTCAATTAAAGAAAGAATATTAGTAAAAGAGTGTCAGAAAGAGTATATAATATGTTAGTTTTTTTTTTTCTGACTATTGCATTTGTATGAAGTAGTTTCCAAAGTAATAACTAATTTTTATTTGGAATCATAACTGCATGCAAGATTGTGTATCCTTCTCCCAAAATAGTTTATTCCATACTCAAGGCCAAGCTTTGAATCTTGAACAATTTGATTAAGGTAAGTAAACTGTTATCATTTGTGTCAATTGCTGTTGGTATATATATATATATATATATATATATATATATATATATATATATATATATATATATATATATTATTTTCAATGTTTCTACAAAGGATTTGGATAATAGTTTAGAGTTGGTGAAACTTAGGTGGTGGATGTGGGGGAAAGCTAAACTGTCAGAATTTTTCTTTCTCATTATACGATTGATCCCTTCATCCAAAGTTGATGCTGCTTCATTTGTAGAGTTTGATTTCTAGCTTTGGCCTGGTTTTTACTCTAAGTGGCTTACGTGTAGGCAAAGCTGTTAGGTTATAAGTTTATATATATATGATAGTAACTTCACCCTATTAGCAAAGGCTAATAATAAATAACTTTTAATGTTAAAATAATTTTAAGTTGTCCATTTCTTATTATATAATATGTTAGTAATAACTTCATCCATAAGCAAAGGTAATAATAAATTATTTTTAATTGCCAAATCAATATAAAAGAAAAACTAATAAAGTTATTAGATTGTTAATTTAATCATTTCTATTTTTAAAAACACAATAAAAAATTATAAAAAGAAAAGACTTTAAAAGAAGAAATTCATAACGCTTAAATACTATTATTTCTACAATTAAATTCATAAAATATAACTAATTATTATTAAAATATTATATGTATTAACAAAAATAAATTTTAAAAAAAGAATAATGTAGTCACCAAATATATAGCTCCGTCCTTGATGATAATTGATATGTTAAAATGTTAAACAATTTAGCAATATGAACTTTATACTAAATTTGTAAAAATGTTTTAATTACATTTAGTAGCATTTTCCTTAATTTAGTAAATTTTTTAAATGTTGTTAATTAAGGTCAATATGTTGTAGTAATTAACAAGGTATAAAAATCTAATGCAAAATGTATACATATAACTAACCTCACTTAAAGAAAATTAAACAAAGCATAACCTCACTCTTAAATACCTTTTGAGACTCAGAAAGAATGCATCTCTAATGATTATTGAACAATTAATTTCTTCATTGTCCCCATATTATGACCGAAAACAATTTCTCATAAGTATCAATCAATTTCTCATTAGGCCTCTTAGTTGAGACAGAAAGCCATTACTTGCTCAGGACTCAGGTTGACTTGGCCCCTAGACATGCAGAAATAACTAAAAGATCTATGAATACAAACAGTTCAACGTCCTCCCCATCCATCCTGTACTTAATTTGAATCTACATTTTCTCAGCATGCATCCTCTTGTGTTCATGTTTTTAGCCTTATACTCTCTTTCTTCTATATCCTCTAGAGAATCTAGTGAAGGCCTAAGGGGCTTCAGCATCGACCTTATCCATCGTGACTCACCATTGTCTCCCTTTTACAACCCTTCACTCACTCCATCAGAACGCATCACAGACGCTGCCTTGAGCTCCAGTTCTCGATTAAACTGAGTATTACGCTTTCTAGATGAAAACAAACTACCTGAGTCTATTCTAATCCCAAACAATGGTGAATACCTCATGAGATTATACATTGGTACCCCTCCAGTGGAAAGGCTTGTTATTGCAGACACGGGCAGTGATTTCATTTGGGTACAATGTTCTCCTTGCCAAAATTGTTTGCCCCAAGACACCTCATTATTTGAACCCTGATAACTGCTAATTATGAATATATTTTGGGATTAAATTATATAAGAGTTTGTAATTTTTTTCTCCTAATTATTCTTTTTTGAGCAAATAATTGTTAAATTAACATCATTTAAATTTTTGTCCAAAGAATATTAAAAGTGATGAATTTATGATGTTTAGTAAGTAAAATAAAGTTCAAAAAAGTAAAATAATTAAGGAAAACAAGAAAATTAAGAAAAACATGACTAATTGAGGAAAGTAGATTAATTAAGAAAAACAGATTACTTCACGAAAGTAAAGGTAGGATTAGCACGAGAAGACCGTTTAGCACTAAGCTAATTTGCACCTCTAAAAGGAGAAGAGAAAATAAGGAAAAAACACACTGAAATTCTAAGAGAATATAATTCTTTTTAGGAGACAAAGACTAGAAGAAGAAGTAATCATTCAATCCTGTTTTCTTATCTAATTTTCCTTCACTATATATTTCTCCCTTACACTTGTAAAATCTCTTGTGACTATGAGAAGCTAAACCCTCCTTTGTTGGGAACTTGACAACTAAGTACTCTTGATGTAATTTCTCTTTCTATCTGCTTATGAATATTACATTTGTATTATCTTTTCTTATGCTTTATTTTATTGCTTGTGGCTTGATCACCCATTTGCATGGTAAGTTTTAGGGATAGCATGGGGAGACGTTATTTTCTAATAGAACTAAGAAGGAATATATAAATAAAGTCATCACTAGGGATAGATTGATATTTGTTTAGTTTGTCATACATCTCTATTTTTAATGCAATTTACTATTTTAGCTTTGCAAATGAATTTGGGAAAGAAAATAGATAAATTAGGTTCTTTCATGCGGGGGACCAAAGTTAGAGTATATTAGTAGATGCATGTATAAATTAAAATAATTATAAATAGAGAAAAATTATTAACATTACATCAAAGAGTAGCTCTAGTAGACTAAGTTTCCAACATTCTCATCTTCTAAATTTACTTCTAAAATATTATTGGGTTCTCTAACTTTTCTGTCTTTAATTAATCAATTTAAATTCTTGTTTAATTTTTTCTCTTGTTAGATTTAATTTTTTGCCAATTTAAATTACTATTTTTCTCATAACCTTTTCAAGTCAATTTTCTTTAATTTTTTTTATTAATAAAATATTCATCTATCTAAGTACAAAGAAAGTCCATGTGGATTTAACACTCAAACTTTCATTTTAACTTTACTATTTGAGACGAATTAGTGCACTTGTTAATCCATCAACAAACCCCTCAAGTCTTCCACATTTAAGGCTGCAACATGTGACTCAACCTCGCACATTAGTCCCACCAAGCCAACGTCAATGTGGAAAAGTAGGTCAGTGTGTATATTTAAACATATATGCTAACAAATCATTCACCATTGAAGTAGTAGGCACCGAAACCCTAAGTTTTGATTCCACGGGTGGTGCTCAAACCGTTTCATTTCCTAACTCTATTTTTGGGTGTGGAGCGAACAATAATTTAACATTTCGTTCAAGTGACAAAGCCACAGGTTTAGTGGGTCTTGTGGCAGGACAATTGTCACTAGTGTCACAACTAGGTGCTCAAATTGGTTACAAATTCTCCTATTTGAAGTTTGGGAGTGAGGCAATAATAACCACAAATGGAGTTGTGTCCACCCCCCTCATAATCAAACCCTCTTTGCCTTCCTTTACTTCCTCAACCTTGAAGTCGTCACCATCGGCCAAAAGGTGGTGCCAACGGGTTGAATCGATGACAACATAATCATTGACTAGGGCACGGTGTTGATGTATCTTGAACAAACCTTTTACTACAATTTTGTGTCTTTGTTGCAAGAAACCCTTGGTGTTGAGTCAGTTCAAGATCTTCCATTCCCATTCAAATTTTGTTTTCCATATCGTGACAACATGACTGTTCCTGCTATTGCGTTTCAATTTACCGGAGCTAGTGTTGCGCTGAGGCCTAAGAACCTTCTTATTAAGCTCCAAGATAGGAACATGCTTTGATTGGCTGTGGTGCCAAGCGCTAGCTCACTAAGTGTAATTTCCATCTTTGGAATTATTGCACAGTTTGATTTTCAAGTGCTGTATGATCTCGATGGGAAGAAAGTTTCTGTTGCTCCTACGGATTGTACTAAAGTTTAATTAATTAAAATTAAAAAATATAAAAAATGTTTAACTTGTGGTTTCATTTCAATAAGAATCTATTCAGTGCTACATTTGAAAGGGAATATTTTATTTTCTATGATAGCTAGGTATGCTTGTCATTTGAAATGCTTCAAACAATGTTGTGCAAATAAACTTTGTTAGGGCTGGGATTTGGGGACTGAAATCACCAGTCCCATATTGTGTCACACTTTGTACCCCACCAATTAAAAATTAAATATTGGATTTATTATCTTCTCAAATCTCACCACTTCTTTCACGCTGTAAAAAGGCATAAGTCCTCTTCCTCTATTACCTACTCCCTCCGTCAAACCACCAAATCAAGGGACTGCAATACATCTTTAAGCCACTGATTTAAATATGATTGATCAACATTTATCTGTTGTATTGTCGTCTTAATTTTTCCTAAGATTTCCTCATATGCTTCACTATTTAACATTTTTTTCTGGTAACTCCTTTATCTGATTGCTCAATTCATATGTATGGTACTGATCTTTCTAGAATTGATCAAAAGATAAACCTAACTTCTACTATTGCACAATAAAATCAAAGACTCAAAACACACACACATATATATATATATATATATGTGTGTGTGTGTTCTTCTAACCAATAACCTTAATATAATAATAATATATATGTAACATGCTATAACTCATTGCTCATTGCTTTTGTTAATAGAAATACAAGAACTAACGTCTTCCAATTTTGGTAGTGTCCCTTCGAAAATTAGTTGAAAAAAAAAAGAGAATAGGAACAAAAATAATCAAATGATAATTTCGGCCTGTAGTGCAATGATGCCGAAGAGCATGGCATGGTTTGACAGTGCAAGTAGCTAATTTCTACCTTTGATGCAGTGGTTTGACAGAGGAAGGTTGTAGGGTTTTTTTACGGTAGAGAACATAAGTGGATGAGTGAAAGAGATGGCGAGAAGATAATAAATCCACGGTGTAATTTATAATTGATGTTGCATGTTTTTATTAGTGGGGCACAAAGTGATTTCAATCGTCCTAATTTTCACCATAAAAAACTTTCTAAGAAAAAAGTGTAAAGATGAAAAATAAAGAACCCTAAACTCAATAAAAATTAAGAACTTGTCGTTGTGATCAGAGCCATCGTGCCTCGTGGCACATCATATCCTTTAATTCATCGAGCAATAGGAGGAGAGTAGCGCAAACTCCGTCAATTCTGGCAAGATTTCATTATTCACCGATGACGTTCTTCACCACTGCACCTCATGGCACATCAAGCGGTGAAGTCATTCCTCAACACTTCAAGTGCAAGCGAAAGCGAGGTTTGATCTGTCTCTTCTCCCTTGTTTAATCTCATAATTGTTACATTGATTGAGTGTTGGTTTTGGTGGATGATTAGGGTTGCAGAAAGTAGGGAAAGGGAAATTTCCAAGAACTACGTGAAAATTAAATAGTGAAGATTTTAATTGTTGATTATTTTGTCTCGCCGTTTCTTATAATTTCTTTGGTAATTTATTATAGTTTTGCATGTATTAGCTTCACTTGTAGCACGTCTTAAACTTTTGAAACAAACGTGCTTTAGAGGCATAACATGGAGGGTGATAATTTTGATCCCTTGACTATGATAGGGAAGGGTGCATTTGATGAAGCTACTAGTGGTTGCTTATAATATAATTTATTTTTTAAATTATAATATGAAAGCTTCTCTCAGAAACTACTAATATTTTGCAATGTTAGTCTGCCTTTTGGGATTTCATGTAATTATTTCAGTATTTCACGCTTTATTTTTAAAAATTATCATGGAGGGTTGATGCTTAAAAAGGGATTGGTGATAAATTTGTGATTAAACAGAGCCAGAAATATTCCTTTGAATATGATCCTGAATCTTAGAGGCAGCAAACAACCATAAGTGGCTTCCATTTTCACTTTTCCCTCAAATATTATAAATGGAATGGGCATAAATAGGTTCGAGATTCCTGAAATATATCCGAATTTTGTAATTGATCTCTGAAAAAAAATATTTTCGTTGGATCTCTAAAACTTCAAAAGTTTTGTATGAGATCCCATTAGTCTTCGTCTAAAACATGATGACAATACACGTATAAAGCCACGTCAGTATTTATTCTTTTTTTTTCCTTTTTTCCCCTCCCTTTCCAAACTTGCCCCTGGTTTGTTTTTTCTCTCTTTGTCCCTTCTTCCTCCCCTTTCAGATCTGAGATGCCCTTCATCTCTCCATCTGAGTTGCTCCCCCATTACACCAATGGTCCAACAAGGAAATACTCCGACATTAAATCGCAATGCGGTCATGGAAGTATAGTTGCTATGGAGCACGTCTCAGAAGTTCAACCACACAGACGATGATGCAGAGGAACAGTGATTCTGACGTCGGCATTCTCATCGGATTTGTAGGTGGTCGTCGATGGCGACATTGGAATCTAGAAGGATCTTCTCCGTCATTGGCACCAGTTGGAAAATGATTGCTCCACGTGACCATTGCCTCGTCGTCTCAGACGAGCAACGAAGTGTGGCGATAGTGCTCTCCAGATCCAAATCGTGTTGCAGCATCTCAAAGCACTATCACTTCTTGAGAACGTGTCTCATGGCCCAGGTTCAAACTCGATCGTCTGTGCCTTTTGATTTTGCAGTCACAGTGACTCGCGATTTCTTTTTTTTATGTTGATTTGGTATTGTAAATTTCTCAGATCTATTTCTTAAATCCGGTATCATAAATTTTTGTTGTTGGCTTTTTGTACATATTTCTCATATCTGAAATGAAATTGATTATCTTCATAGCTTTTATCATTGAATTTTTTGTTCTCTTTTGTTTGTTGCTTCCTTGAAAGCCATTGATGGCCATGGAGAAGCAATGGATCTATCAGTGGCAAAGAGGCATTTGTAATGCAGAGACAAAGTGGGGATGACGAAGGTGCAGTGGTACGCCATGTAATTAATATCTCTGATGTGGTTCCGCACGTATATCGCTGACATGTTCAACAAACAGACACATCATCACAGGAGACTAATGGCAAGGATCTCCCACAAAACTATTGAATTTTCAAGGATCAGTTGCAAAATTTGGTTATTTTTAAGGAATCTCCAACATATTTAAGCCAACGGAATGAGTTTAATTTATGTTTAAGCTCATGCCAATTGGATTGGAGCAAAAGAAGTCATTTGATTTTCTTGTATTAAGATTGCAAAAATTGAAAAAAGTGTTTGTTCTGAGATGCAATATACATTTGCTTGTTGGTCATATCATTGGGCAAATCCTGCAATTCCTAGAATATTTCCAAATATTGTTTCTACTGCATACAAGTCAGACATTGTTTGTTTCTTTTTTCCCAGATCTGGTTATGCAGTGCGATGTTTTTATTAATTTCATCACTACATTCTTGTTTCTTTCTTTTTAAGTTGCAACCATTTAGTACTCTCCCTGTCAAGCTAGTTCAGGGCTATGACACATGTAAAAATACTTAGTTTGCCGTCTATTTGCATGAGAAAACGTGCTTTGTGATAAAGAACTAATATATACTTGGTATTTGAGCCTCGGATAAATGTATATACTCCTATATATTATGGTTAGTTGGTTACTATGCAGAATTTCAATTGTTTTGACAGAGAAAGTTTGCAAAATGGAAGGCTGATTGCTGTCAAGAAATTGTCTGCACAAGAAATTGCCTCACATAAATGATCAACCTTGCATAAAAAAAAAGAATCAATTTAAAAATTTATCTTGTCAAGTCTTCTTTAGGAGAAAGAATTTGTGGCAGAAGCAAGAATTCACAAGCATCCAATAAAAAAAATGTAGTTCACCTTTTCATATGTTGCACTGATGGTATTTTTATTCCTTCAAGCAATGGCAAAAGAAATGTTTCTGGAATTTTTAGTGGCAACAAAGATAAGTCGGCAGAAAAGAAGAGAGAAGCATTTAGAAGTTAATATGTTATTGGCCATTATAAATGCAGAGAGAATAGTCACCAAAAACTTAGTACTTTCCCCGGCCGCTGTGAGGGTCTTTACCAGCATTCGCGTTAATAGTCGGTATAAGTTTTTACCTACCCCGGATGCAACGGCTAATGAGTAATTGTTGGTAATATACTTTATGGCAATATTTATTGTCAGTAAAGGAAACATTTATCGCCACTAAAATTCTTTTCTGGTGTAGTGTTTCCAAACCTTTTCAGCCATACTACAGAGAAACAAAATATGGGAGGCCGTTTAATCCTCTAAACCACAGAAAGGACATTTAATATCTTGTAGCTGCACAATTATTTTAGTAACATTGACTCTAGTTGTTAGTCTATTCCACGCCAAATTCCAGACAAAATGTAAGGCAGATAATGATGCTGGAATCAACCACGCAAATTGATGTCCCTCACCCAGTATTTGTCCAAGCAATGCTTTATAAGCTGTCCTCACTGACAATTATCCATCCACCTTCCAGACCTTATCATATCACTATTCGAAGAATTAGGAGTGATTGCACCCAACTCCAGCATTACAGGTTCCACGATATTATATTGTTTGTATGAAAGTTCTAATAGTCATTTCCATGGTTTTAATAAATTTCCGATGCGGCCACGGTTGCGGGATTGAAGCTGCTGCGATGCCAATTGCATTGTGAAATTATTATGTGTTTGTACTAATTGTAAAAAATAATTTTACAATTGTTCCAATTAGGATTAAGTTTTTAGTTCCTAATTTGTTTAAAATTTAATTTTTTATTCCTAAATTTTTGTATAATTGCTCAAGGTCTGTAAACTTAAAAAAAAAAATCAGCATTTAGTCCCTAAATAAAATTTGAATCTATTATTTTTTATTAATTTAATGAAATTTCAAGGACTAAAAACTTTAATGAAAAAAAGTTGAGAAATCTTGACCACATAAATGAAGACTATAGAATCCAATTAATGTTCAAAAGAAATAAAAGTCATAAGCATGGTTAAAAAAATCACATGAAAAGTGAATTCAACGAGCAATCAAATATTTAAAAAACCTAATATTGTATTCTTTTTTCGGTTGCTCATGAGATATTTTTTCACATAATTTTCACTATGTCTATGATTCTTTTTGTTTTGAACATTGGTTTGATTCCATAATTTTGATGTAAGTAAATCCAATAAAACAAAATTCACATATCAAATTAATAAAAAAAGATTTAACATTATATCCCAAAATTGAAAATGATCATTATTTTTTTTTTTTGAAAAAAAAAACATTTTGACTCACCTTTAAAACTTAAAGGAATTAATTGATGAACCTATAAAGTTTTGGGTTTATTGTTTGAACAAAATGAGATGAAATCCAGAATTTATTAGTTGAAAAAGGTGAATAATGTAATGGACTTCTACATTGCCAACATCTCTACACCAAACGAAGCATTGTTCCTATTCCAACTATTGGGATCAACCTTGTAAAATTCAGGGTCATATTTAAGTTAAAGCAAATTATGCCAAATCGCTTTTGAAACTGTTAAAAAAAAAAAGTTTATCTCCACGTAGCCAACAACCTAAAGTTATATAATCAAACTTTTTATCCTCGAATCTTCTTTTTCTAGTGGCTGACACACTTTATCCACCTCACCAAGAAATTCTGCTCCTATATATCTTCCACACCCAACCATATAGAAAGTTTCGCCTTTTGTTCTTAATTAAGAAACTAGATTTTGTATCTTCTAGTATATATGA
The DNA here is from genome assembly GCF_000004515.6 of Glycine max. NCBI lineage: Eukaryota > Viridiplantae > Streptophyta > Magnoliopsida > Fabales > Fabaceae > Glycine > Glycine max. Next base: position 13,215,570 of record NC_038244.2, read on the forward strand.
TTGTACAGTCCATATCCATATAAGGAAGCCACTGGATTGTACAGTCCATTATTATCTATATTAACTATACTTTTTTTTAAAAAAAAAAAAACAATCCTATTAACCCTGTGAATATACTAAATCTAAATGAATAATGTTACTCACTAAATATCTTTTATAACAATATTAGCCACTAATAAATATTAAAAAAATTGCTTTAAAATTATTGGAAAGTAAGAGTAAAATGTTGTATCGTAACATTAGAAAGCAAATTCTAACACACATTTGGTACAGGCTCATATTTGCTTTGTTTTCCTAATGTTTGCACAATGGTGTGTCTCGACCTGTACACTTAAAGCCAGAAGCACATGACATCATAAACAAAATGCAAGAAGAAAAAAAGGAGAAAAAATAAACAAAAAGTTTTTAAAAAGTACATGATAGAAAAATATTAGAATATTATTGATTTCTCAAAAATTTTAAGTTGTCTATTTCTTATATAATGTGTTAGTAACTACATTCCATCAGCAAAGATTAATAAAAAAAAAATTTAATTCTCAAATAAATTTTAAGTTATCTATTTCTTATATTATATGTTAATTAGTTCCTGCATCCCAAAAGCAAAGGTTACTAATAAATAACTTTTAATTTTCAGCCAAGGACTCAAGGGGTCCAGCTCGTTAAAGAAGACTCGTTAAGTTGTTATAAAATTTTTTACACTTTTTTTTATCTTCACGGGGTAAAAAAGTCACTCTAAATTGTCAAATCAATTATAATCAAATCGGTATATGCAAAAGAAAGAATAATAAAGTTATTAGTTTGTTAACGTAATAATTTATATTTTTTAAAATAACGATGATAAATTAAAAAGGAAAAGACTGTAAAAATATTAATAATACTAAAATATTTTATCTAAAAGGAAAAAAATATATAACTATGTCTACAATAAATACTATAGAACCGGAAATAATAGATTTTTCAAAGAAAAGGAAAACAAAATCTTATTATCTTTACAATAAATACTATAAAAAGATGATAAAATATTTTATCAAAATAATAAATAAACAACATTTAAATACTATTAATTGTACAATTAAATTCCTAAAAAAGAATTTATTATTATTAAATTATATACATTAACAAAAATAAATTAGAAAAAAAAGCTAGGAGGCCAAAGCCCCAAGTCATAACTCCATCCTTGATTAATTGGTATGCTAAAATGATTTTTTTTTTTTTTTTGCTTAGAGCAAGGTCTTCTCATCAATGAGACTAATCCCTTAAACATGAAGATCACCAAAGTGAATTCTACCTCTCACAACAAAATCTTTTAATACACTCCCAACCAAATAATCAAACATCTATCAACATGCTTGTGAAACATATTTATCTAATAACTTTGCTGATTAGTAAATGAATGATATATTAAAATGCTACTAAATATATTTAACAATATGAACTTTATACTAAATTTGTAAAAATTTAAATATATTTAAAAACATTTTTTAATTGTTGTTAAGCACAATTATGTGATAGTAACAAGGTATAAAAATAAATGCAAAATACATAAACTAACCTGACTTCTTATTTTTAAAACAAAAAGATAACCTAACTTTACTCTTAAATACCGTAAAACAAAACTATATATACTTTTGAGACTGTGAAGGATGCATCTCTCATGATTATTGAACATTTAATTTCTTCATTGTCCCCATGTTGAGACCGAAAACCATTTTTCATTAGTATTAAAAAAATTCTCATGATTAGACCTCTTTGTCGAGACAGAAAACCATTTCTTGCACTTGTGAGTTGGCCCCAACAAAACCTAGAGAAATAACTCAATCCAAAAACTTAAAAATCTATAAATAGAGCAACTTCAACGTGCTCCACTCGTGCATTCAGGTTCTTGTCTTTAGCCTTTACTTCTTTGAATTTACATTTCATCAACATGCATCCACTCTTGTTCTTGTCTTTAGCCTTATACTCACTTTCTTCTATATCCTCTGGAGAAGCCAATGAAAGCCTAAGGGGCTTCAGCATCGACCTTATTCATCGCGACTCACCATTGTCACCCTTTTACAACTCTTCACTCACCCCATCAGAGCGCATCACAAACGCTGCCTTGCGCTCCATTTCTCGATTAAACCGAGTATCAAACTTTTTAGATGAAAACAGACTACCCGAATCTCTTCTAATCCTAGACAAGGTTGAATACCTGTTTACACTGGAATTTGGTAAACAACCGCTAGTCTAAGTTAATTGCTTGCGAGATCAACTAGTGAATCTCAGGAGCATGTCACTTGTGTATTTTGCGTTTAAATGTAAAGCTTTTGAATGTTCATCGTTGCAGCAAACACTTACTGGTTCGAAATTTGCAGAAAGTAAAATTGTTTAACAGAAATCGAAAGGCTGGAAATAACTAGGCAAGGAAAGGAAAATTGCAGAATGTAAAGGCTCAGCGAGTTCATTCGATCGAATGAACCATTTAAAATGCAGGAATTATAAAACGAAACGTAAATTGCATTCGAAATGTAAAGTTTACAGAAACTTAAAATGGTTCACAAACAAACATACATTCTCCTTGTGTACTCGTTTCTCTCTGCGCTGGATACTTTGAGTGTATAAGGATTCTGTAGAAATGATTTGCGACCCTCAAAAACTAACTAAAACTGCTATATATAGACATTCGAAAATAAACTGCCCTAACGGTCGAACATTATCCGAATGCCAAGTGTCCTGCCACGTACATCTTACATGCACATAACTGCCCCTTAGAACGGTTATCCATCTTGCTCGAAGTCGAACTGGTTTAGTGAAGATTTGTTCAGAAATTATGCTAAGTCCAGAACTCTTGCTGCCTCGACTTCGACTCGTCCATACACCAGTTCGAATTGCCCAATAACTCGAAGTCCTCTTTCTTGTCTTAGCTTTGTACTTCGTAAATACTCCTTTGAACCTGGGAATTCCTTCTTAAAGACTCTCCTCTCTTTTCGATTCGAGCAGGTCCTGGCCAGACTCTTGCTCTGTAATACGCTCCGAACCTCGAGACGACATCCAATGCATACTTAGAACATATTTTAGCTCGTCGAAAATATGGGCTAACAAATTGCCCCCAAAAAATGTCTGCTTCGATTCGAGATCGAAGGAAGATGAGAAGTTGACATTTTTTCTCTTCTACCAGCTTTCCTGAAACGACGTCACGATCGCACGTTCACTGTGTAACCGTCGCCTCGATCTCCATTACCCATCATTAATTCCACCTTTCTAGGCTGAGTGGGACACGTGTCACGCTGGGGAGTAAAAAGGGAAATCTGATGTGATTGATTTCTGACCCTTGATTCTTATTATATTATTTTCCCTTTTTTTAAAGTGAAACCCCATAAATAGCGCCAGAACTACAGATAAAACCCCTTCAGCTTCTTCCAAAACCCTTCTTCTTCCTTGTTTCTGAAACCCTTCTTCTTCTTTGCTTCATATTTCCGGCGAAACCTTTCTTGCTTTCAGATCTTCCTATTAACTTGTTACTCCTTTCATCATCAACCTCACCGTATCTCTGAGCTTCGCCAACTGTTCTTCGTGAACCCAAGCTCTCACTCACTGATTCTATCAACTACAAAACCCTTCACGAGAAAATCATCCTTTTTTCAGATTTCTCATAATGTCGCAAGGCCAAGCAGTTCCGTTTGCTGGGAAATGGCACCGTTTCACAGTCAGGAACGACGGAGAGAAGGTGGTTCCAGAACCACAAGGTGACGCCGAACACACAGAAATCTGGGAATCGGAGGTGATGATCCCTTTCGCAGTAGAAAGGACAGTTTACGCTTTCGGTGGACCTCTGCCAGACCAAGAGTCACTCTCGAGTTCAATGAACAAGGTATTCCCCTGCTACCCAACTTGCGAACCTAGGATTTTTGATAGTGAGCCTTACAACTTCAATTGTTTAAGCAAACCCCACAAACTCTTTCGATCCGCCCCGTCAATAGCCCATAGGGATTACATACCTTGGCTTGATCGAGTCGAACAAGCGTATGAGGATTTCTGGAAGACATATGGCATATTTGACTTAATACAATTCTCTCGATTTGGTCCTGAATATCGACCAGAAATGCTGATAGCAGCTATGCATTTTTTCGAGTCTTCTACCAACACCTTTCAATTTAAATGTGGTATGATGACCCCTACTCTTTTAGATGTAGCTGCCCTCACAGGCCTTAGGCCTAGCGGAGAAACGTATGATCCCACTAAATCTAGTGATAATATCAAGCTAGTATATAAGGAGAACACCTTTTCCAAATATATAGCTGAACACAAAGGATCGGTCGAAGAGGAAGTCTCTGATGAAGAGCATGTAGCCTTCTTGACCCTATGGCTATCTCACTACGTCTTTTGCACAAAATCCTTGCAAGTAGCCAAAAGATTTATTCCAATGGCAATACAAATTCATGAAGGTCAGAGCTTTGGATTTGGACGCCTCTTGTTAGCAGTACTATACGAATCGCTTGGTGAGGCATGCGATGACCTGAAGAAATCGAAGGATGGGTCTTCCTTCTTAGTATCTGGGCCTATGTGGCTTCTCCAGTTGTGGCTTAATGCCACTTTCGAACAAGAAATGGGATTAATAATCCCACAAGATTATGCTGAAGAAGTTGCCAATCGCTCGATCGAAGGCCAGAGAGCACTTCGATTAACACCCAAAACCTTCGATCAAAACCCACAAAAGCTGTTCCTCAAGTACATGAAGATTTTTCTGAGTTTTGACAAGTTTCTTCCCCAACATGCTCCATTCATTAGTCGAGAGGTCGGCCCGGCCTGGTTCACTGACGATTTTCCTGCTGTCGATCCGGACAATGAAGAAGAAGTGAATGAAATATGGTCATTTTATTTGAATCCACAGATCCTGTCCTGTCGTACAGGTGTTCAATCGAACTATTTAGGCCTGGTTGGATACCAGCCAAATTTGGTTTCAAGACAATTTGGCCTCTCACAGATCCGTCCCAAAAGCTTGTTCGAAGATCCTAGAGACGTCATAAGAGGGGCCAATCTTTCAGAAAAGACTTTCAAGAAATTTTTGAAGATTTCTCTTGATGAAAATTATAACCTGCATCCTTTTGAGTTCAACCATTCCCACTTCTGCACCATGGGATTTGTTACCTGGTGGGAGAAATATTATTCGGGCCGTTCGGTCGGAGACACAACTATCATGATTTCCAGACTTGAGAGTGGTTTTACCCAACCAACGGTCGAAAATATCCGCTCAAACCTTCAAGCTCGAGGTATTAATATTACTTTTGACTTTCTAAATTGATATGTATTTTTGCCTTTTCTAATATTCTTACTTTCAGGCAAAACAATCATGACAAAGAAAATTGTTGAAACGTCTCGAGCTGATGTGAGACCCAAGAAACCCACTGGGGTGAAGATCCAAGAATGGAAACAAGAAGAGAAGGTAACTCTTCTGAACTTATCTTTTACTCTTAACGTCTTTGCCTCATATTTCTTTATTTTTTCAGAGTCAAAAGAAAGATGATAGCACCGAGACTACCACGACCTCAAAACGCTCGAAGCGTGTGGTCATCGAATTCGACGAAGAAAAAGATGCAAGTTTTATTTCTAATGTCAATATTATAACTCTCTTTCAAGTCTATATTCTGACATTTCTCTACCCTCATAACACAGGAAGAAGAGGAAAGACCTCTTGTAAGAAAGAGAAAATCACCTGAGACTTCGACCAAATCTGCTGTCCAAACAGAGGCAGGCGATTCCCAGGCTCAAATGCCTAAGAAGAAAAAGAAAGTGAAGCAGATCGAGCCTGAACCTTCTGTGACGGTCGAGGGTGGTGAGCCAATCAGGAAGAAAAAGAAGAAGACAAAGTCTTCAAAAGAACAAGGTGAGAATCAACCTGTTGACGTCCAACCACCTTCGACTGATGTTGGCGGCGCTGAAACAGAAACTACTCCCTCTATTGCTGAGATGGGCAACCTTGTCGAACAACCGGACTTACCACAAGAACACCCTACCGTCGAGGTACCATTCTTAATATGATTTTAATCATAGCTAATACGAAACTATTTGTTAACCTTTTTCATGACAACTCGAATCAGGTACAACAAAATGTTTCTGTAGAAGAAATACCCTCATGTGCTCGAACCTCTCCTGCTCCTGAGACGGATGCAGTGAATGTTGAGGAACAGGGTGAAGGTCAAGGTATTGGACCCAGCAGTCCTCAGGGATCGAGTCAGAGAAGTTCATCTGAAGAACACTTTCCCGATGAAGAGGCCATACAAGAGGCTGAAGCTGGAGGTTCAGACATTTTCCCAGTGTCTTCGACATCTAAGCTTTCCGCTAGCATAGGGATCGCAGAGGATACATTCATTCAAATGCAAGACGAAGACCCTGCTGCAGCCCTTCGACTCCTGCTGAACACCAGTCAAGCCAACACCTCAAGTGAAAAGAATCCTGGTGCTTCGTCCTCATCTGATGCTGATATAACCTCTACAGTACGCCAAGATTGCCTGCTTTTGAAGTTATCAATGGAATACGCACGGGCAGACGTACTTAAATCCATTGAAGAGAACCCTTCTGCTGCTTTTGGGCACCTGAACTTTTTGAAGAAATTGCATAACCCCCTTACTTCTGATGAAATTCTGGGCAAAGTTATACAAATCGAGTCCATTATCGATCAATTTGCAAATACTGTGCAGAAAAAACGCGAAAATGGCGCCAGACTCGATGCCCAGAAACAGGCACATATCCTTCTGCTCGAGAAAGCCCGAGCGGCTCAACGTGAAGTCGAGCGTCTCACCAAAGAGGCGAAAGAAGGATCTTCTGAGATCAAAGCCTGTGATGATAATATCTCCTCCTGGGAGGCAACTATTACAAATTTGCTGTCTCAGGTCGATGATCTAAGGCAGAAAATTGTAACAGAGCAGGCTAAACGCAAAGAACTCCAGGAGAAGGCCGCTGATTCGATTCAGAAGCTGGTTGCCGAAAAAGGGAGGGAAGGCCTGAAGGCCTTTAGTGCATCTCAAGCGGTAGCAGATGAGGCGAGAGCTATGGAGAGTGCTGACCAGGTTTTAAGCAAAGAGATGGCCACCTTGAAGAAGCTATATGAGGATTTGATCATGACTTAGTAGAATTTATGATTTTTTATTTCGAATTCTGTATTTCGATTCTACTCTTGATGTAATAGACACATGCCCTTTCGTAGCAATTTTACTGTTATTGCCATTTTTATGTTTCCATCACTTCTGTTTATTCTATGCTTATTTTAACTTCGAGCAATGTTGGTTTATATTTTTTCAAATATTTACCATTTATCCTCAAAGTACGTTTCTGAGGGGTTAATTCCTCTAATTCATAAGCACCATTCGAATAGATCTGAATTATTTTAAACGGTCCTTCCCAATTTGGGGACCATTTGCCCAAGGCTCGATCCTTACTATCCATGGGCAGGATAACCTTCCAAACTAAATCTCCAACATTAAAAGTTTTCGACTTCACTTTCTTATTATAAGCTTTAGCAACCCTTTCTTTTTGTTTAGTCAAGACTTCTAATGCTCTTAATCTCTCCTCGTCTAAATCAACTAACTCATCTGACATCATTTTCCAATAATGGTCGATCGGAATGTCCATTTGTTTTTGTACTCTAGCTGATTGCAAATGTATTTCGACCGGAAGTACAGCATCGTGCCCATAAGTTAGTCGAAATGGGGTAGTATTAGTTGATTCCTTAGGAGAATTTCTACATGCCCATAGAACTTGATCTAACGTTTTATTCCAATTTCTTGGCTTTTGGGCAATGTGTTTTTTAATCAAGTTAATTACAATCTTATTGGCTGCTTCGACCTGACCATTTGCTTGCGCGTAATATGGTGTTGAGGTTAACAATCGAAAGCCAGTTTTTTGGGCAAATTCTTTCATTTTTCGTCCAGTAAAAACTGAACCTTGATCAGTGGTAATTGTTTCGGGAATACCACACCTATAAATAATATAATTTTGAATGAAACTAATTACTGCTTCCTGATCAACATTTGGCAAAGGGACTGCTTCGATCCATTTTGTAAAGTAATCGATACCAACTATAATATAACGCTGGTTCTTAGAAGAGGCAGGCTTGATTTCACCAATTAAGTCCAAAGCCCATCCTCTGAAAGGCCAAGGTTTGATTATGGAATGTAACTCACTAGCAGGTACATGCTGTATCCCTGCATGCTTTTGGCATTCCTGACAGCCTTTAGCGAATTCTATGCAGTCTTTTAACATCGAAGGCCAATACAAACCTTGTCGAAATAAAAGCCATTTCATTTTATGGCCTGCTTGATGTGATCCACAAGCCCCACTGTGAACATGGGAAACTGCCAAGTATGCTTCTGATTCACTTAGACATTTTAACAACACTCCTTCTGCAGTCTTTTTAAACAAATCATTTTCCACAATCACGTAATTTAAAGCCCTATATTTGATCTTTCGAGCCACATTGCCTATTGGATTTTCCAAATATTCAATAATGGACTTTCTCCAATCATTATCTAACATATTGTCAATGGCCAAAATTTGAATTTTTTCCTGAAGATCATTCATACTTTCATCTTCATTATTTTGTGGTATACTTGCCCCCACAAGTTTTGGCATTGGCAATTTAGTGCTTAATGGCTCTGGTAACACCAGTTTATCTTTTATTTCGATCAACTGAGTTAACTTTTCCTTCGACATTTTGTACCCTGAAGCTATTTGGGCTAAATCATTTGCTTCTCGGTTTTCTTGTCGAGGTACATGCTCAATGTTGATATAATCGAAATGATTCAGAAGAGAACTTGCTATAACAAAATATTTTGCTAAGTGTTCATTAACACATTTGTATTCTTGTGTTAATTGCCTCAACACTAATTCTGAATCACCTCTTATATTAACATTTCTTGCCCCCAGGCTAATTAAAATTTCAAGGCCTGTAATTAGAGCTTCATACTCAGCCTCATTATTAGAACAAAGCCCTTTGATTTTATATTTGAACTTAGTTGGAACTTTATTGGGGGATATTATTAAAACTCCAATTCCAGTTCCATGTTTGTGTTTCGAACCATCGAAATACAAAATCCATGGCTCTGTATCGACATAGTCTTGCGACATTTCGACCACTGAGTGATCTACAATAAAATCTGCCACAATTTGACCCTTAACAGATTTCAAAGGCTTGTACGTTAAAGAATATTCTGTTAATGCTAAAGCCCATTTTCCAATTCTACTGTGTAAAATCGGTTTTGACAACATGTGCTTAATAACATCATAATGAGAATACACATAAACATCAACAGGCTTTATATATTGCTTAAGTTTTGCACAAGAGAAATACAGACAAAGACAGAGTTTTTCTATGGCAGTATATCTAGTTTCTGCATCATTTAGTACACGACTAAGATAATAAATTGCATGTTCTATGCCATCATCATCTTCCTGAGCCAACATGCTACCAATGGTCTTGTCAGACGCAGCAATATACAATTTCATAGACTTGTTTCGACTAGGAGGCATTAACACAGGAGGCTTGATCAGATATTCTTTAATTTCATCGAAAGCCTTTTGATGCTCTTCATTCCATTTGAATGGTTCATCTTTCTTGAGTCGAAGTAATGGCGAAAAAATCTGAGCTTTGCCACTTAGATTCGAAATGAATCGCCTCAAGAAGTTGATTTTTCCTAGCAAAGACTGAAGCTGTTTTTTAGTCGAAGGAGGCTTCGTCTCAAGAATAGCCTTTGTCTTATTTTGATTTATCTCAATGCCTTTTTTATGCACCACGAAACCAAGGAAATCTCCTGCACGCACACAAAAAGCACATTTTAATGGATTCATTTTTAATCCATGTTTCCTCATTCGTTCGAAAGATTGCCTAAGATAATCCAAATGGCTATCTTCTGAGGAGGATTTGATGATTATATCATCAATATAAATTTGCATAAATGTGTCAATAAAATCATGAAACATGGAATTCATAGCCCTTTGATAAGTGGCCCCAGCATTTTTCAACCCAAAGGGCATAACCACCCATTCATAAGTGCCTAAAGCACCAGGGCATCGAAATGCTGTTTTCGACACATCATTTTCAGCAATAAATATTTGGTTATAACCAGAATAACCATCTAACATGCTTAAAAACTCGAAACCAGCTGCCGAATCTACCAACATTTCCGCTACTGGCATAGCATATTCATCTTTAGGTGTAGCATTATTTAAATCCCTAAAATCTATGCATACTCTAAGAGTTCCATTCTTTTTAATGACAGGGACTATATTTGCTAACCATTCGACATACCTGGCAGCTCTGATGAATTTACACCTCAGCAGCCTTTCGATCTCTTCCTTGATCTTGGACATGATTTCTGGTGCGAATCTTCTTGGTAGTTGTTTTACTGGTCTTTTTCCCTCCTTGATAGGTAACTTCATTTCGACCAATTCTCTGCTTAACCCAGGCATTTCGTGGTAATCCCAAGCAAAACAGTCTTTAAACTCTCTAAGAAGAGGCACCAGCTTTTCTTTTAAACTTGAGGTGATATTGGCACTGATATAAGTTGGCCTTTTAATCGAGCCATCTCCCATATCGACCTCTTCCAAAGGATCTTGAGCCTGCATCTTTGGCACCTCACTTACGGGATTTTTCTCGAAACCCAGCGGCTCATCGTCATATATGCAATCCAGTCTTCGATCCTTTGTTTCTTTATTCTCATGATCTTCGATCTTGGCTTCAACTGCCATATTTTGTTGAGACTCAGCCTCGAAGGCCGTATTTAGTCTATTTTCGGCCATATAAGCCGTAATTCTGGCCCATGCAGCGGCCTCAGTCATATTAATCTTCATATATATTCCACCCAGTTGGTGGAATGACTCCATCTTCAGAGGGAACATCATTAATTTCCTCCCTCTCCCATATAAACCCATAAGTAGGATGGAGTTTGACAGAGTGGACAACATTGTCACTCGATTCGACAACAGCCTCCTTGTCACCACAAGGCGCTATGTTAGCCAACTTTTTGTCAAAGGTTTGTGCAGTAACATTATCGACCTCTGACTTATAGAAGCTTTGATCCGCCTCTATATTTTCCACAATCCCATCTTCCCTCCAGATAATGAGCTTCTGGTGAAGGGTAGATGGCACAGCTCCAACTCCATGAATCCACTCCCTTCCTAATAGCAAGTTAAAATTAGCCTTAGACTGTATCACCAGGAAAAGAGTTGGTCGAACTATACTGCCTACAGCAACATCTACTTGAATGGCTCCCAAAGAATAGCCAGTTTTACCCTCATAATTCGAAAGCACAATGTTGTGGGCAGATAGATCAGTGTCATGTTTCCCGATCTTGTAGAGCATAGATCGAGGCATTAAGTTGACAGCCGCTCCTCCATCAATGAGCACTTTGTTGATTCCAACATTCTCAACTTTTGCTCTGATGAAAAGAGGTTTGAGATGACTTTTCATCTGAAAATCTGGCTTTTCGAAATAAGCTACTTGCTCTTCCACACAGCCATTATTCATAACATAGTAACATACTGGCTTTGGGTCAGCCATATCAAAATGATCGAACTCACTTTCGATCTCAGTAACTTCAGATTGGACATCATATTCAGATGGCAAGATAGATACCACACAGATGACATCGAAATCTGGCTCAGAATCCAGTAGATCCTCATCCTCCATCTTATCTTCATCCACCGGAGGCAGGAGTCTCTCCTTTACTGGCCTCCTAAATACTTCTTTATATTGGCCCATTTGCGGGTTCTGCTGGGCCAATTTCTTCTGACGCTGGAACCTACGCCATTGGGTCCTCGTCATAGGATTCTTTCCTTTGTAATTGTTCCTATACGAGTACCTATTGGCCTCCTGTGGGCCAATTTGCTTCGTTCCACTCGAACCACCTACTTCCATAATCCCTTTGTTGAACCTTATGAGTCCCTGGTGCATCCATTTTTCGACCGGCACTGAACCAGGAGGAGCGAAAGTATTCCTTCGACCTGACTTCTGATTAGTATTCGACTGCACCATAACTCTTTTGCCTTTATCGAAACGTTGGTTCTGCCTTGCCCCCTTGTTAACAACTTGGTATTTCTTGAGGCCCTCAGTAGCCTCCTTATCACATACTGCACTGCAGCGAGGGCAGAGCATCACAATCTTATTTTCGAGTTTGCATCTGTTCAAGAAATCAATTAACTCCTCCTCAGCCTGAGGATAAACAACCTTCATCTGTTCGTTGTAATCCTCTTCAGATACATCCTGAACTTGCACATGGGACACCTCCATTGTTTCGACCATCATTATTTCTTGGGGCTCCGCATAGAGAGTTTCGGCAGCTTTGGATGTTTCAGCATTTGCCTGAACAACCTTTGGTTTCTCACCAAATTTTAGCCTTCCTTCGTCAAGAGCCTTTTGAACCAAATCCCTGAAAAGAACACAACGTGAGGTTTTATGGCCAAGGAAATTATGAAATTTACAATAACCCCTTTTTTTCTGTTGTTCGATTGGGGGTACTTTCAAGCCCTTAGGAACAACAATCTGGCCATCTGTGACTAATAAATCAAATATTTCATCACATTTAGTTATGTCAAATGTATAAGTTTTAGACACAAATTTATCATTTTTAGGTTCAACAGGGTTTTTTCCATTGGAAGGTCTAAGGAGTTTACAAACATAAGGAGGTCCAGGTTTTAATTCTGCTAAATCAACCTCACTGTCTTCGATATCTTCATAAATAATATCGAACTCCTGGTCACTGTCATTGGTTTCGACATATGCAACCTTTTCCTTCTTGTGGAATTTAGAATTTCTAGCCTTTTCGGCCTTCAACCGTTCGAGTTGTCGAACTCTATCAGCCAATTGAGCCATATCCCTTAAATACTGGGTATCTAATTTCTTTCTAATCGAATAGTCTAGGCCACCAGCAGCCATTTCGACTAATTCATGTTCAGGGACTTGGGTGAAACACCTTGCCTTTAAGAGTCTGAATCTGTTCAAATAATCATCAATTGATTCAAGTGCCTTGCGTCGAACGCTGGCTAACTCTTTAAGGCTGATCTTAGACTGTCCCATATAAAATTGCTCATGGAAAATCCTTTCCAATTGGTTCCAATTATGTATGGAATGAGGAGGAAGGGTTGTAAACCATGTAAAAGCATTTTTAGTCAAGGAACTAGGGAAAAATTTCATTCTTAAATTTTCATTATTAGCCAAATCCCCTGCTTCGACCAAATATCTAGCAACGTGTTCGACAGTGGACTCATTTGTCTCTCCCGCAAACTTGGTAAACTTAGGGATTTTCACACCCCTTGGTAATTCTGTCTGTAACACATACTCAGATAATGGAGACACAAAATTAGGCCTATGTAAGCCTAAGTTCAAACCATTCTGCACCAAAATCGTTTCGACCATTTGGGCTAGGTTATTCTGCATATCGAAACGGTTTTGTTGAATATTCCCTATTACTTCATCAGCATTTTGGTTCCTATTTACCAATACTATACCAGGGTTTGGTTCGACCTGTTGGACTGGTGGCTCTATGCGTGCCGCTGGTTGTGGTGCTTGAGCCATTTGCATCCCGGGGTTATTAGGCATCTGTATCTCTTGGACAGGCGCCTGTATTTGGATCTGTCGAATCGGTGGTTGCTGTATGGGTGGTGCCCCAAAAAAGTCAGCAATTCGACTTATTTGATTTGTTAACGTTTGGTAACTGTCATTTGTATTTTGAATTAAAGGGTTAATAACAGTTCCTATTTGTTGTGTTAACATGTTAACCATATCATGGTTACTTTCATCCATTTGTTGTCTGAGTGACAAAACGGATGTATTAGTTAAATGTTGCGGAATTACCCTACCTTGATTGCCCGCTACAGATCCTGATGGAGAGGCCATATTAAGATTCTCTATGTTTGGTTGAGAATTTTGCAACCCTACCATCAAAGATGTAGGCATGCCATATAGAGGATTTTGAGGCGGTCGAAAGGGACTTCCACTGGGATTCCCTAAACTAGGATTGTTCCAAGGGGCAAAAGCAGACGCTGACGTGGTCGAACTTGCCAACGTCATGTTGGTCATGGGAGAGGTTACCCCTGTCTGATTCATAACCGTCGAAGCGGTTGAACTAATTGTGCCAACAGTTTGGTCAGGAATTGCTCCTATACCAGAATTTATATTGGCATTACTGACAGATGTTTGCGTTGGTTGCCCCTCCATATTTGGAAGGTCATTGTTTCGATTGCTTGGGGGTGGTCTAGCCATCCTTGTACGAGTTTTGAATTCTGTTAAGTGTGGAACAGATTTCCCACTTCTTAAATGCATACAAAATCAAAACAATTAAGAAGGCAATAAACCAACTGCAACAAACAAAACTTTAAAAATAATTTAAAACCAAAACACACAATTGACCGGTCCCACTGGGCGTGCCAATTTGTTTACACTGGAATTTGGTAAACAACCGCTAGTCTAAGTTAATTGCTTGCGAGATCAACTAGTGAATCTCAGGAGCATGTCACTTGTGTATTTTGCGTTTAAATGTAAAGCTTTTGAATGTTCATCGTTGCAGCAAACACTTACTGGTTCGAAATTTGCAGAAAGTAAAATTGTTTAACAGAAATCGAAAGGCTGGAAATAACTAGGCAAGGAAAGGAAAATTGCAGAATGTAAAGGCTCAGCGAGTTCATTCGATCGAATGAACCATTTAAAATGCAGGAATTATAAAACGAAACGTAAATTGCATTCGAAATGTAAAGTTTACAGAAACTTAAAATGGTTCACAAACAAACATACATTCTCCTTGTGTACTCGTTTCTCTCTGCGCTGGATACTTTGAGTGTATAAGGATTCTGTAGAAATGATTTGCGACCCTCAAAAACTAACTAAAACTGCTATATATAGACATTCGAAAATAAACTGCCCTAACGGTCGAACATTATCCGAATGCCAAGTGTCCTGCCACGTACATCTTACATGCACATAACTGCCCCTTAGAACGGTTATCCATCTTGCTCGAAGTCGAACTGGTTTAGTGAAGATTTGTTCAGAAATTATGCTAAGTCCAGAACTCTTGCTGCCTCGACTTCGACTCGTCCATACACCAGTTCGAATTGCCCAATAACTCGAAGTCCTCTTTCTTGTCTTAGCTTTGTACTTCGTAAATACTCCTTTGAACCTGGGAATTCCTTCTTAAAGACTCTCCTCTCTTTTCGATTCGAGCAGGTCCTGGCCAGACTCTTGCTCTGTAATACGCTCCGAACCTCGAGACGACATCCAATGCATACTTAGAACATATTTTAGCTCGTCGAAAATATGGGCTAACAATACCTAATGAGATTTTACATCGGTACCCCTCCCGTGGAGCGTCTTGCTGTGGCAAACACAGCGAGTGATCTCATTTGGGTACAATGTTCCCCTTGCCTAAGTTGTTTCCCCCAAGACACCCCATTGTTTGAACCCCTCAAATCTTCCACGTTCAAGGGTGCCACATGTGACTCACAACCTTGCACATTACTCCATCCTAACAACCGTCATTGTGGAAAAGTAGGTCAGTGCATATATTCATACGAATACGGTGGCAAATTTGCAGAATCATTCACCGTTGGATTAGTAGGCACTGAAACCCTAAGTTTTGGTTCCACGGGTGGTGCACAAAACGTTTCATTTCCTAACTCTATTTTCGGGTGTGGGATGAGCAATGAAATCAAATTTCGTTTTAGCAACAAAGTCACGGGTGTAGTGGGTCTTGGGGCAGGGCCACTGTCACTAGTGTCACAACTAGGAGCTCAAATTGGTCACAAATTCTCCTATTGTTTAGTTCCTTACGATTCAACTTCCTCTAGCAAATTGAAATTTGGGAGTGAAGCAATCATAACCACAAATGGGGTTGTGTCCACTCCCCTCATAATCAAACCCAATTTGCCTACCTTCTACTTTCTCAACCTCGAAACCGTCACCATTGGACAAAAGGTGTTGCAAACGGGTCGAACCGATGGCAACATAATCATTGACTGCGGGACACCCTTGGTGCATCTTGAAGAGACCTTTTACAACAATTTTATGGCATTGGTGCAAGAGGCCCTTGATACTGCGTTAGTGACACATCATTCGATACCACTCAAGTGTTTTGGTAGAACTGGCCGTGAGGTTCTTCCTGATATTGAACTTCAATTTACCGGAGCTAGTGGTGCAGTGAGATCTAAGAACCTTTTTCTTCCAATAACCAACCTGTTTTGCTTGGCGGTGGTACCCAGCCAAGTAAGTGGAATTTCCATCTTTGGAAATATTGCACAGGTTGATTTTCAAGTGGGGTACGATCTCGAAGGGAGGAAAGTTTCTTTTGCTCCTACTGATTGTTCTAAATTTTAATTAATTATTATAAATTTAAATTTTATATATATGTATATATGAAAGAAAGTGCTTAAAGTGTGCTTTCTTTTCAATAAGAACCGATGTTGTGCTAGGTTTGAAAGGGGATATTTTGTTTTTTTATGATTGGTATGTGTATGCTTGTCCTTTAAAAAGCCTGAAACAATTAATATGTTGTATCAAATAGACTTTGAAGGCAGGGATTTGATGCAGGAGTATCGGTTAAAATACTCCTGGTATTTTTTAATAAAATTTGTCTTTTTGATTAAAACAAAATCTTAGTGCATAATTAGTACTTCAATCTGATCTGTCTATATATATATAATTTATGAGAGAATACTATCAATGATGATGATGGTGACAACGATAATAATGATAATGAATTAATAATAATTGAAATATTTTATGATGTTATAATTGACATTTTTTATATTTTTTTTGTGAATCTTTTAGATATTTGTATTAAATTTTAATTTAACTTTTTAATATTTTAATCTCAACAGTTTATTATTTTAAATCTTTATATGATAGTTGTTATTAATTGTCGTCATGTTTTCAAATATTAAAGTGTTCTCACAAGAATAAGAATAGTAATATATAAATATGATATATCATATGAGAATAACCATCTTATATGAGAATAAGAATGATCATTTTTAACTGTTAATTAAAATGGAAGACCTAAATTAAAAATCAATGTAAATAATATCAAGTAATATATATAGTTTTTATTTAGTTATAAGTTTAAAATATACTATGCATGTACCAACAAATCATTAGTTCGATACCAAACTAAGGTGGGCAATCAAGTCTAACAGAGATTAGTTATCGATAAAAACCAGTGAATATTTCATATCAATAGCATAACAAAAAAAAGTACTATGTATGTATTATTTGTTTGTATGAAGCTTCTTAGTCATTTCATTTGTAAAAATATGTATGAAGGTTCTATGTGTTCATTTACAACCAAAAAAAAATTAATGATGAAAATCTTTTTTCGTCTTCGATTTTGGGGTGACAAAATTTTAGTGATAATTTTTAAAACAATTAAGTTATATGTATTGTCCATGGTCAATTCTAGTTATTAAAAAAAGTTTTACCAACCTAAGTATTTTTTTTCACTATCAAATTACTTTTGACTCAAAAACAAATTAATAGATTTGTTTGAAGGTTTGATGCACACAAACTAAGTTATTGTCTTACAAATAGATCGATGTACAATATAAGTTCATTATCTTTTTCTCTCAGGATTTACAAAAGAGGTTTTGAAAATTTTACAACTTATCAAAATTTTGAATACAAAAAGAATGAAGACCAGAAAGAATATGCAATTCAAAATTCATAACTTGAGCTCTTTACATCTTTTAGTATTTATATATGGACTTCTTTAGCAAGTAACTGTTCTAAGTAAATGATCTTCTTTGCGTCTGTTGGATCTAACACTCAGGAAAGCTTATTCACCGTAAACCACATAGATTGTTAGTCAACCGTACAAAATCAAAATTTCACGAGACATTTTTTGGTCGAAAGAGTCTTTTATAATTTCTATATAATACACCCGACTTAATTTCTTGTTATTTACTGTCACATTAATTAATGCACCAAATTAAGTTATTTAACATTTGGGTCATTAACCAAGATGAGGCTCAGAAGAATCATTTTACTCCAAAATAAGACAACCGATGGAAGGATAATAGTTGTATGTCAAATAAAAATTTCCAAATACTTTCTAGTTATGCAAAAAAAGGCTAAATAACTTGGAGATATAAAATGAATTGTATGATTAAAAAAGAAAGAAGAAAATTTTGACAAGTTTATTTCCTTCTACTAACAAAACAATCATTACAACAAACTAATATTCGCAGGTGATGAAAAAAAATAAACAACTGGCGTTGGTTCCTTATTTTTATTTTAGGTTACAATTTAGTCATTTGTTTTATAAAATTACCAAATGGTTCTTTATTCATTAAAATATGTAAAATGGACCCTTAAGTAATGTATTTTTCAATTCTTTTGGGATATACATGCTATAAAAAAATGCCTAAATCATTTTAAAATTTTAATAAATAAGGGATTAGTTGTAACTTTTAAAATAAGCAAATTTGTATTTTTGATCTTCGTACTTGTCTTTAATTTTCGAATTTGGTTACCCTTTAAAATTATTCACGCATTTTGTTATCCTTTTTTATCTAATAACGCAATCTTGATTCTCAAGTCCAGATTTAGACGTTGACGGAATGTTGACAGTCACGTGTCACATTTTGATTGGACGATGACTATCACATATCATGTTTTGATTGTCATGGACCAATCATATAACATGATACGAGTTATCTATTGTTCAATCAAAACATGTCAACATTCTTTTGTAACAAGTCTAAATTTAGACATTTAAGGATCAAGACTGCGTGATTGAATAAAAAAAGAAGACGAAATGTGTGAATAATTTTAAAGGATGACCAAAATTGAAAATGAAAACAATTAGAAGACTAAATTTGTAATTTTACCTTTAAAATAATAAGGATTAAATTGTAACATAAAATAAAGATAAGGTATATATGAATAGTTTAGAAAAAAAGTAAATACAAAACTTAAAAAGCGAGATTAATAAATAAGGTGTTTCGTTAACTCCGAACAGAAGGGGCAAAAACACCAAAATGGGGCACTTTTACAAATTATTTATCAAAAATGGGCTCTTTTGCAATTATTTCCGGGGGAGGTCTGTTTTTTTATTGCAAAGCGCCCCCCAGAAAGACGCCTCCACTGTGCACGTGACACGTGGCATTGCACGATAAGATTGAAAAGACAAATAAATAACCATAATGTTAATGACATATAAACCAAAAGTGATCTCTATCGTAATTTAATGGCCAAATCAAAAAAGAATTGACCAAATCAAAAAACATTTTAAAACATTTTAGGAATTCAAAATGTATTTTAGGTGAAAATGTATTTTATTGAAAATGTACTTATATATACTTCAAAAAGAGAGATTAATAAAATATAAAAAAATAACAAATAATACTAATAATAAAAATGAAAAAAATTTAAATTTTTGATAAACAAATTAAAAAATATACAATTTAAAGTGTATAAAAAATAATCTTATTGAAATTTTGGGGTGGGGGGTGTGGGAATATAAAAAAATAACAAATAATACTAATAACAAAAATGAAACAAAATTTAAATTTTTGATAAACAATATAAAAAATATAAAATTTTGGGGTGGGGGGTGTGAGAAGAAGAGAGGCTGGGGGTGTGAGAAGAGACTGGAGGGTGTGAGAAGAAGAGGCTGGGGGGCAGGCGCCTGGCTGCCTGCGCTAACCGTAGCGCCTGCAGCAGGGGCGCCACCAATAGTGCCTGACCCCTGGGCGCTACCAAAGGCGCCCGCGTCAGGGTGCTACCTGCTGTGCCACGTGTCACGTGCACAGTGGAGGCGCCTGTCTGGAGAGCGCTTTGCAATAAAAAAACAGACCCTTCCCGGAATTAATTGTAAAAGAGCCTCTTTTTGGAAAATAATTTGTAAAAGTTCCCCCTTTTGCTGTTTTTGCCAACAGAAGGTGTATATCTGTTCATTGTATTTTATTCCTTTGGTTGGAAGTCAGTCAAATTAGCTGATTTTGTCCCTTAGGCTTTGGTTCTCTTATTTATCCACTCACAACACCCTTTCATGTTCTTTGCGAAGATCCTTGTTTTTGGTGCCTCCTCAAATACTGAACAACACCTCCAGAAACCTTAGTTGCAGCTATGAGAAACTCATCCAGCAAAATGTGGTTTTTTTGCAGTTACCAGTGACCTCCAATCTTCTTCTTCTTCTTCCTTCCCCAAACATTCTCCCTTTTCAGGTACCCATTTCCATTTAGGCTCCAAAAATGTTGTCTTTGTGGCACTGATATGAACCATGTGCATAATCTTCTAGTCATGCCCTTGCCATGTTTTTCAGGGTTGGATGATGCTTTGATGAGTTATCTCTTTGGGAAGAAGAGGGCAACTGACATTGCTCACATGATAGGTGCAAAAGGCTAAGCTACTGGTTTCGACGGTTCCAGCTCCACCAGAATGCTAAGATAAGAAGAGAAATTTGCTATTTTCATTCATGATTGGTGCTGTTATTACACTATGATATTTATACTGAAATTCTCATAACAGAATTTGTCCTTTTGTGATTACAGAATATCAGCAAAATCGTTATTCTTGTCTCCTGATTGCTAGCACCAAATCCTTGCAGCGCTACCGTATCATTTCCACACGAGCAAAAGGATTCAGACCAAATCCTTGAGGTAAGCGGGCCTTACAATCCTCCTTTTGGTTTTGCTTACTGTTTGCACCCCTGTATTTGCTTGGTGTGTAACTGCTAATGGCACCCCTGTATTACACTATGGTAAATTGTTGTTACTGCTGTATCTTGGTCTTTGCTTGTCATGATCTCCCCTGTATCTGTTAAGCTATCATCACATGTATGTACTCATTGAAAATTGAAATGCTTCTGTTTTCAAAATTTCTGCTTGCTTTTTCCAATTTTCGGGTTAGTATTTGGGGGATTAGTCAGTTTTGTTGTCCAGTACCTATGTTCTTAAGGCCTCAGTGGCTGAGTGTTCTGCTTTTGATTCTCTACAAATATAAAAAATGCACTCACATGTTTGCTGCCTTTAAGTTTTCAATTTTGAGTTGTTATTGTTTCTTCTAATAAAGGGGCAGATTAAAATTTCAGATTTTTGTACATGCTGTTTTTTCTCTCTCAACCATCAGCTTTATTTGTTGTCACAAATAATCATATAAATAATTTTCTATTTTTAATTTTAAGGTATGCATAGGCCGATGTTTTACGAGAACGTGATACTAGAAAATTACATTGTATATGATTGATTATGATTATTTACGCGAGTGTTAGACTTGGAATTGATCTTATGCTGCATTTGTATCACCCAGAGCCACTAAATGCTGAGCAATTTAACTTTTTGTAGTCTAAAATTCTAATAATTTGTGCCAAAATTCTCTTTGCTATATAATTTAGATGGCATCTGTTATATATCCATTTCAGTTTCCATGCTTATAAAAGGTGCATCGGTTGAGTTAAAAGTAAACATATTCCAAGGTTGTTACAGAACTCTATTTAGCCAGACTGCTACTTTTTATTATTCTCATATTTATCTATATAGATTTAGCCTTAATAATAGCTATATATCTTGTTCCTACCAGGGTATGAAAACATGTTGTCCAGAAAGGAGACACTGTCATTGATGCCACTTGTGGCAATGGTTTTGACACCTTAGCAATGCTTAATTTGGTTTCTGATGATTCTCATAATGGTTGTGTGTATGCATTGGACATTCAAAAAGATGCTTTAGATAACATTTCACTCTTGCTGGAAGAATCACTTAATCCCAATGAGGTCGGGACTATAATTGAGCAATTAGTTTCAACTTTTAATTGGTGAAAATATTGTATAAAATAGTCTGTGTTACATAGCCATAGACAAAGTTACTAGGATAACACTTGATCCTAGTCTTGGCACTTGAACTGGCCTTGAGCCTTTTAGTTTTGGTTTAGTTAATTTGGCAACAACTAAGAACTTCCATGTCCCCAACAATAATTTCAAAATACATGCAGAAACAACTTGTCAAGCTCTTCAATATCTGCCATAGTAAAATGGAGAATGCTGTTCCAAGGAATGCTTCAGTTAGGTACTTGCTTCATGTTCCCTTAACCTCATTCCCCTGTTCCTACTTCATGTTTAGAAGCTAATGATAATAAATAACTGGTGCAGTTAATTTCATTAGTAAACCCTCATTTGAGTCTCTGAAATTGTAAACATTTATCACTTTAGTCCTTGAATCTGTAAAATTATTGCTGTTGTCCCTAACTTTGCAAAACATCATTCACTTTAGTTCTTTATTTATATGAAGTGACAGTGAAAAATAAAAGGGAGAAAAGGACTCAAATAAATGACCTTTAGCAAAGTCAAGGATTATGTAAAGTTTGGAACTAAAGTGATTGATGCTTATCATGTTGGAGACTAGGACTGGGGTATACTCTTAATTTAATTATACTGTTCATTTAATAGATTTATTGAAAATAGAATTATAACTTGGTCTTTATGCCAACTTGGTCTCATCTGCATGCATCTTATTCAAGGCTAAACAGATATGTGTCAAAATTTGCAATGAATTAATATAAAATCTTCATATCATGCCATTCCACTTTCATGGCCAGGCTTTAAAGGCTGATTTGATTATAGATGTAGGTTGGTAAACTCACATTTGATAAGGTCCATATGGAGCTAGTTATATATTATTGTTGACTAATGATTGATTATGTCATTCTTATTAGATCAGTGGATTGCAATAACCATACAGGAATACAGGATACTACCAAAACAATTTTCAAAGAATAAGATAGCCCAAGAATTTTATTTTAAATTATAATTTTTCCATGTTTCCATCAATTGGATATGAATACAAAACAAGAAAAAAATAGTAATTTTGAATGTTGATTTACAAGCCTAACCATCAGTTTAGTGTCTACTTAAACATTACATTGATCCAAAAGATTATCAATATTAGCTGTAACCCTGAATATTTATGTATTTATTATTATAAAACTGCATATCATGGTGAGTTGCTGTGTATACAATTTCCTGATCATTTAAAGCTTGTTTCTATCATAATATTCTGCATAGGCTTGTTGCATTCAACTTAGGTTGTCTTCCAGGTGGTGACAAAGAGATAATAACAAGATCAGAAACAACATTACTAGCATTGGAAGCTGCATAGAGAATTCTAATGCCAGGTGGGCTTATCAGCATAGTGGTTTATGTTGGGCACCCTGGAGGACGGTGATAATTCTAATGCTTTACTTTGTGTCATTAATATATTAGTAGGTCCTTGAACTATTTGAGAATTTTTAATAAGGTCTGTCTTTAAACTAAAAAGTTTGTAATTGGGTCCTTGATCTTCATTTTTTGTAACTGGGTCCTTGGAGTTAGTAAAACCATGACAAATTGTTATTTTTCAGGTGATTGCAAACCATCATAAACCAATTCCTGGGGCTCAATTACTAAAATTGTACAAGATCAAGGACCTAATTACAACTTTTTTAGTTTAGGGAGGGACCTAATTACAAATTTTCAAAAAGTTCAGGGACCTATTGATGCATTAAACCAAGTTTTAGTGACTTTTTTTTACTGTAGTATATTAAAGGGAAATACTCCCTAAATGTTTTTGTACATTATTTGGTCAGTTTTGTATAATAATGGAAAATACTTCCTAAACAATAATGTTTTGGCTTGTTTCCATA
Source organism: Glycine max (assembly GCF_000004515.6). NCBI lineage: Eukaryota > Viridiplantae > Streptophyta > Magnoliopsida > Fabales > Fabaceae > Glycine > Glycine max. The sequence goes on from NC_038244.2 coordinate 13,239,202, forward strand.
GAAGAGTTGGAAGTTGTTGAATGTTTTGCTGGTAGATTGTGTGTTGAGAATTGGATCTGCTGCAAGCTCCACATGTTTAACCGGCCATGTGCTCCAATACCAATTTTCTTATACAAAAGATAATGTAAATTAATACCTGCTCTGATTTCTTGGTTGCAATTCATTAACGTTCCTAATCCTTATAAAACAATAAATTCTATTTTTTGTCAGATTTTTTTTTATCCATAAGAATCAAAGACAGTTGTATTAAGGGGTTTATAATACTTACGTATCCAGCTCAACCAATTGAGTTAGACCTCCCTTGGTTTTGTCAGATTTATTTAACCAAAGTTATTGTCTTTATCAGAGACTCCACTTGAATTCTTCCCTCCTTGCACTTCTATGAAACTTGCTTTTAGGCCTCGAACTACAACTTTGATCAAATTTGGTACATTGAACTACAAGCTCTTTGCAGGACCTTATTTTTCTTTGAATGTTCCAGAAAATTTGAGCTTCAATTTCAGTATTATCTTTACTTGAATACCATTCAAGATTGGAAACTCTAAAATTAAAGCCTCAGAAATGGTCTGGGATATACATATGATTTGTGACCCACTGTCCATTAGCCTAATTTCTCTGCTACTTTTAGTTGAACTACATGCAGCATCAAACAACTGCTCTGTTAGGGAAAAAGCCAACAACTTGAGCTCCCTGGGCTCTGCTGATTTGATTTATTTTTGCAAATCTTCTAAACATGTCCAAGTTGATTACAAGCTCTATATTTAACTCATGACCCAAACCAACCAAAGTTTTCTGTATGGTTGCTCTTTTTATAATGGAGACAAACTTATTTTTCTAGCCTCCCCTTTGTTGTCTTCTTCCTCCTTTTTTTCTAACCAACCAAAGTTCCAATGGATATTTGAGAAAAAAAAAAATTCTTCAAGAGAGGATTTTTTTTTTACTTAAACCTATTTGGAAGGCACATCAAGATTTTTTTCTACAAACCCGTTGATCACCAAGCAATCTGATGTGTAACCACCTTTAAAAGTCTATCTGTAAAATCTTTGATGTATTCACTTTCTTTCATTTTCACAGCTTCAAACTCTCGTTAAGTTCAACACTTGCATTCTTTTTGTTCTTTCACTCCTTTGGAACTTCTTCAACTTATCCCATGCCTCTTTTGTAGTCTCAAGAGTCAGGATCTTGATAAAAACATTATCGTGCAGTGCTAACTGTATAATGGAAAGTGCTCTTCCTTCCTTTGTCATTATGATTTCTCATTTGAGCTAATGGTGGCGGATTACTTTCATTTTCCACCACATCCCACAAACTTTGAGCTCTAAGATAAGTCCTCATTTTTGCAGCCCACAAATGATAATGCTCACATGCAAATATAAGAGGTGGAGGTAAAGATCTACCGCTGGAAGCCGTTTTTTGGTGTTTGGAGGTTTTTTGTGAGTTTTCTTATTGGTTTCTTCTCACTCCGTTTTTCATGCTTTTCTCTCCTTCAATAAATCTGTATTCTCTCTCTTGTAGACCCTTAAAGATCAAAGAAACTCTTGATACCATGTTATAAAAACATAAACATATAAAAACTAACATATGCAAACATGTAAGGAGTAAATTAGACTGATATATTTCACATTTTTCACACAGCTTAACTGTTACAACCAGTGATTTAAATATAAAAAAAACTAACGAGTCTTTCATTGGGTAAAACAAGCAATAAATCATGGCTAATTAAAAATTGGCATCATTAGCCCACAGCTACTAAATCAAATTAAAATATGCTTAAAAAGTAATCAGTTGTAGGGATATTTTAAAAGACAATTGGGAAAGTCTCAGATTTTAACAATTTACAATGCCTGGTTTCAAAGAGATTTAGTAGCACTTGAGTACATACTTTAATACAATATTTATTTAAGATCTAAATAACATTTTGGTCCCTATACAATATGGTGTTTTCTATTTTAGTTTTTTAAAGTTTTTTTTAGTCCTTTAAAGATTTAATTTTTTTTTATTTTAATCTCTATTATCAAGTAACAACAATAACAAATAACATATTGACGATGTTAGTAGTCTATTAATTTGTCACAACATTAAGGAATTAGATAAGACAAACACGTATAATTCTTTTTGGTGAATTATATTTTAAAATCAATCATCAACTGTTTTGAATATATGGACGTGACTGTGGACATTAAAACCAAAACAAAAAACTTTAAAGAACTAAAATAAATAAATAAAGTCCTATAAAGATCAAAAATATATTTTCGTCTTTATTTAATAATAAGTTGTTGTACAAAAGTTATTTATACACTTGATTATGAAATTTATTAAAAAAAAAAGCTTATTTCAACATTTTTTTGTAAAATTTATAGAAACATATTTTAATATGATTTATAAAATTATCATAATTCACTTTTACAGACACGAATAAGGTAAAGAAATATTTTTTGACTCAATTTTTAAAAATTTGTTTCTCTTAAAAGAAAAAGTGGGCCCAACACATTTTTAAAAAATTTAAAATCTTAAAAAATTAAGCAACTAAAGCCAGCTTGGAGTACTTTTAAGTTTTATATTTTCTTAAAACTAAAACTAGTTTTTGGTTTTTTTTTTTAAAAAATTCATCTTTGTTCTTCTCAAATGCACAAGGTGGCCTCAGCTGATTGCCGACCAGCACTCACAAAATCTTTGTTGTGTTTTGAGGCTCACCGTTCAGCGGAAGTGTTACACTTTTTAATTACTCGAATGTTGTCCAATAAAATGTAGAAATTAATTTTACAGATAAAATAAAAGGAGGTAAAAACAGTGAATATTAAAAAAAAAGGAAAATTCCTTGAGAGCGCAGTTACGTAAATTATTAATGTATTATTCTTGTACTGAAAGTCTCTCTTATGTTGACCAAAAGTTCATACGCTCAAAGTATTAAACCGGTTTATAAGAGGGTGGTCTACCCAACTATATAAGCACTTATCATGTTCATGAATTACCCGATGTGGGACTATTCTTAACATGCCCCCTCGAGCCAGGGCACCCACTGGACAGAAGCAGAATATGACTCTAATATCATATTAAATTTTATAGTGCAGCAAAGACATTCGAAAGGTACCCTTAAAAATCGGTTCATAAGAGGGTGGTCTACCCAGCTATATAAGTACTTATCATGTTCATGAATTACCCGATGTAAGACTATTCTTAACAAATGTAAACACCTTAAAACTTCAATCACATATTACTAGAGTTAATTTGTCATAGAAAACAATTTGCCCAAGTCAAGCATACAAGAGTTTGGTCTATGTATTTCAACACTTAAAAACATATTTGAAAACTCAGTTATTTGATAATGAAAATAGAACAAAATGCAATGATGATAATGTGTCATCAAGTCCTTTCCTATCAATTCAATTTGGAGAATTGCTTTGCTGCAAACTGCATTTTATCAGACAGACAAGCAAACCAAATTGGTTGAAGCCTATTTTCTAGTTAACAACAATACTTACACATTGTGATAGTGGCTTCCTCCCCTGCTAATATCCAACCTCGATACATCGAAGAGACAAGCTGTTAGCATAGCAGTGTGTGTTTCACTATTTGGGTTTGCTCTTTTAGATTCAAACTAAAAAGTCTTTTTATTTTTCTTTCTTTCAGTTTATATTATTTTATATTTTATAATCACGTGACATTTTTTATTGGATGTGTCTAACACATCAGATTTAGGCAAGAATCTATCCAAGACTTTTTCCTCACAAGATGTATAGGTTTTAGTGAGTGTCGTGAATATTTTTTTTAATAATCCTTTCAACCAAATCTAACATTAGTGTGCACTTCCTCTGTCCTTTCTCTTAAACCATAAAAAATAACCTTATTATAACTTTGTTTAAAGTTGATTGATTATGTGAAAATAAAAAGGAAAAATTCTCTTAAAAATGTGAAAATAAAATAAAATTCAACCTGTATTTTTCAAATGTTTCAATATTTTTCGTAAAATGTTAGCATTACTCTATTGGTAATCAATAAAAGAAAGAACAAATTACAGCAATACTCTCTCTCCCTGAGGTTTTGTGTAATATATAACATAAACATTTTTTTTTGTTTTTTTAACCATTATATCCATCTCTCTTGTAAAGGATGTTAGTGTAAGATTTGAGGGAATATATTTTTTTTACACTCAAGATTTGAGGAAGTGATAGTGTAATATTTTCAAACATACAAGAGAATGCTAGTATAATGTTTTCAATTTTATTAATAATACATTTCAATTTTACGAGAATGAAAAATATATAAAAAATTTTGTAACGATGATTTTCAAATTTTTTGATATTTTTAAGGAAAAAAACATATTTTAGGCTTAAAAAAATTTAATTGGCTATTGATTTAACTATTGCCTTTGTTGCTCTTAACCTGTTGTAACATACAAAAACTGTTAATATCCTTAAAAAAGTAACAGCTGTTACAAAGTATAGATTTTGTTCCATGCATGTGGCTTGGTTTCCTTGAGATAAGGGTTGGTGAGATAATATATTATTCTGATGGCCACAAAGTCTCACATTAAGTAGGAGTTGAGACCATAAATCATTTATAAATATTTTTTCCTTTCAATCCAATGAGACACTTTTTATTAGGATAAAACCATGACGCATCATTGATTGTCATATCTAAGCAGATAATACCTCAAATATGAAAACCCTAATGATATATGTGGATTTGAGGTTAAAATATTGATCCTAGAAGGAAGGTTTAAGTCACTCTTGCCTCTTAATCTCGACTAGGAGACTTGTTTTGATAATCACAAAATCTCACATCACTTAAGAGTGGAGGTTAGGGATCATTTATAAGCATCTTCTCTCAACCACCCAGGTACCTTTTACCAAGATAAATGAAAAAAAAATCACTGGAATAGATGCACTAAAAGTTATGATATTGGGTTTTATTGGGTTTATTTTATATAACAAGTCAGGTGAGTTTTTTCTGTCAAAAAAAAAAGTAACATGAGTTTTAAATGAAACCTTAATGGAGTGTTTTTAATCTAAGTTTATTTATGAACTTTTTTTTAATTAAATCACATGTATCCTTAATTTTACAATAGGTAATGTTGTTCACAACAAACTTGTTCAAATTGATAAAATTATTATGAACACAAAAGTCTTTCTCCACCCTTAAAAGATACAGACTTATCTTCAACAAAAGTTATATAAAAATTAAATATCAATAAAACAATTACGTTATTATTGTCATTCGTTAATTCCTGTGATAATTATATGATCGGAAAATCTAAAAAAGATGAATAAATGGTTTAACTTAAAAAGTTGTCATATTATGCCTCTAAAATCAAAATTTGTCTGCAATCGTTTACTGAATTAAGTGCTCTCATTACTTACATGTCACCCTTTAATTCTCCTCTCAGTCTTTCACTACCATCAAAATTTAATCAAATTTATTTCAAAATGAAAAACCACCCCAACAAAATCAGAAAACCAAATCAAAGAAAGGAAATGTTTATTAAATGATCATTGATCTCAATTTATAAGCAATGTGAGACTTTTAGAAGGATGAACCAAAAGTTTTTTTTGCCAAAGAAACAAAAACAAAAGGATGTTTAATTTATAAAACTACTAAAGTTTCCAGGCAACATTTGGTATAAGTGCAACTAAAAAGCTGATACTGCTTACTCAAGTAATAAGTATATAGATATATTGCTAATCAATAGAGAACTGAAAAATATAATGAAATATAGAGCTACATTGTAGACTATAGAGATTAATACCTTTATAAATAAACTATTTAGTATGACTCAATATAAAGGTTTGGCCATTTTTGTCAAAGGCTTATGCAAAGAAATTGGAAAAAAGGCTCAGCCTGATTAATATGCTATTTTGATGAAAGGACTATATATGTTTATAAATTTTGATGCATGCATTAGCTTAGGCAAAGATGAAGTGCTCTAAATTTTATAAATGGGACTCATACAATTGAAATGCCTGATATGTTAATTTTGCTAGTATACTGCTATTATGCAATATGATGGGCATTATGATATTTAATTACTGAAATGTTATCCTGCTGATATACATATGATAATTAAGCATGAAGTGTTGTCATACAAATTAATATCAATTATTTACATTTAGAGGGTCCCACGAGCAACATGTCAAGTAGATGGACTAGCTAGTTACCAATACTATTGTACCGTCTAATTTGGGATGCCACATCTAGCCTCTATTAAGATTTGCTCTTTGACTGTGCAAAGTAAACATTATTTGGTGCACATTAAGGGTCCGTTCCATAGAGTGAAAATAAGAAACAAAGTGAATTAAGATATGAAAGTTTTTGAAGAAGACTTAATCATATATGAACCTGAAAGAGACCTAATCATATGACGATTAAAAATTCCAATTAACAGAAATACTTGATTTTTTGTTGACGCAAATTAAAGAAACTTCAAATTGAGCCTAATCCATGGCTCAGCGGGAGCATTATTTACAGAATAAAAAAAAAGAAGGAAATAATTAAAGCGGGGAAAAAGAATACAAACAATCATGAAAAGTTTATGAGGATTTATTCTGTGCTTTGCTTTCTTCTCAATTTCTCTTCAAGTAGGTCTTGATTGAACACTGTCATGATTCGTCAAAGTGATGTTAACAAATTCTTCTGGAACAAATTAAGCACCTTTTCATCCGTGTACCACTTGTCTTGAACAATGGGAAAAACAACCGGGGGTATAGATTCTTAGAAGGAGGAGGTGATTTATCTTCCTGCGACAGATAGCATGCAAATATATAAGATATGCGTTTGAGCATTAAGAACAAAACATTTAAAGATGAAAAATTCAAAGTATATATTGATTTGATAATTTCTTCTTTTTTTTTTTTGAAAAATTATTTGATTAATTCTAGCTACTCTTTTTTTAATTCCTCCTAATGTTGTCAAATAAGATGTAGAAATTAATTTTACAGATAAAGTAAAAGGAAATAATTAAAACAATGAATATTATAAAAGGAAAAAAAAAACTGAAAGCAGTTATGTAAACTCAGTTATATATTAATGTGTTATTCTTTTACCGAAAATCTCTCTTATGTTGACCATATCCTCGTCGATCTTAATTACTAACTGCTTCCTTAGATCTCTATCTCATTGTTTTGTTTCTTTATGTTTTATTTTTTTAATAAAGCTACATATGTGTATGAACAAAGAAAAAAAAAATACAAATATTGACATATCTCACAAGGTACGAGGTTTTAGTAAGTGTCGTAAATAAAATTTTAATAATTTTTCAACCAAATCTAATATTAGTTTGCACTTTCTGTGCCTAATTTAAAACCATCAACAATAACCTTAAGATAGCTTTGCTTAAAGTTGACTGCCTTTGTAATAATAATAATAATAATAATAATAATAATAATAATAATAATAATAATAATAATAATAATAATAAAGACCTCTAGCGTAATCTTTTTCTTTTTTATGTTCATTCTACCTATAGCTTAATTGTTTACCTACTTACACAATCAAAACTTGACTTTGCTTAGGTTAACTTATGTTTTAATAACGAATCAGTAAAATTGGGATGGCATGTCTACCTTAATTTGCTACAATTTGTTGTTTCACGGAGTGATGATAACATTATTTGGTTTATTGAAGGATCCTTAAGAAACTTAGCAATTTGATGATAAAAAAAAAAATCAAAACTAAAAACACTGGTTCTTCATATATGCAAAATGAATTTATAATTAATCTAATCTAAACTTGGAAAACAATGGTTCTCTCTTACATGCAAAATGAATCTAATCTAATTTAATCTAAGCATGGCTCTTTGTACATGCAAAATGCACTAGGGACTGAATCTAATCTTAGGCTCAGAAGAGGGCACTAATTGCAGAATAACAACAACATAGAAAATAAAATAAAATAAAGCAGCGAAAAAAATGCAAACAACAACGCATCATGAACATGTTCAGCTTATGAAGATTTAGTCTTGCTTTGCTTCTTCTCAATGTCTGTCCCAATCAGCTGTTTAAGATCCTCAAGGATGGTAGGTCTTGAGTGAACATCCTCGTGATTTGTCAAAGTAGTGACAATTCCGTTTGGAACAAAGCACCTTTCCTCCGTGTACAACTTCTCTTGAACAAGGGGAGAAACAACTAGAGCGTGTATATTTTCAGGAGGAGGTTCAGCTTTATCTTCCTGAGACAATTAACAAAATAATTTAAGGAGATACGAAATGAATTTGAATATTAAGAAAAAAAAAAGTAAGATGAAAAATTGAAAGCATTGATTTGATAATTTCTAGCTCATTTTAAGGGTGGTAAATCACGGATGGCCCTATTTTTCAATTCTTCCAAATTTTGTCCAGTAAAATGAAGTAAAATGAAGAAATGCATTTTATAACTATTATAAAAGAAAGTAAAACATGGAATATTAATAATAATAATAAAGGAAAAACAAGTGGAGAATTTCATGTAAAGCAGTTACATAACAAACACGGTTTTTAAGCATATTTCTTGCTCTGGTGGAAGTCTCTTAATTATATAGATCCTGTCCTCCTCTTGTAACTGTTTTCCTTAACTTTCTTTAACCAAAGGAATGAAAAACAACATGGATACAACAGTGGGTCATAGTTTAGTAAATTGCATATAACTAACCAACTGGGGCAATTCAGCAATTTCAACTTGTATTTACAAAGAAGCAACATGGAGTCACGGAAGACATGCAATGGACTAAACCTTAATTACATTACAGCTTAGAAAACGTTTCTACGTGAACAATAATAGCATACTCTAACTAATTCTAATTAAGCAAGTGTTCACACTTACTAGATGACCAAATATGCAATGACCCAGCACATGCATTCGGATTGTTAAAGCAAATATTGAGGCATCGTCACATATGAACTAATTAAAAACATTAAAAAGAGACTCTATTAAGCATTTGTCACCAAAAAAATAAAATTAAAAGAATGAAAAGATTGACATTAAAAGCAATTAAAATTCAAGTGAAATAGAGAAGTTTCATAACTTAACATCATTTGCGACCCACATGGTTGAAAATATGGCAAGAAATTAACAGTTACATACCTCAAGTATGTTCATGAGTTCAAGCATCCCAACTTGGGCTTGAAGGAACTTAACATACTTTGCAGCTGCATGAAGCATCTCAGCTGTGTTCATCTTGGGTCCACCAGGAACCAACTTCCCAAGCTCTTGAGTCTTCTCAGTGATCTTTCTTCTCCTTTCTCTCGGCGGAGATATTGGTCTCTTGGTACCTCTCTTCTCACACTGAAGATCCACACAAGGGTCTCCATATTGTGTAACCTCGTAGAAGACTGGTTGTTGGAGTTCCTCTGCTTGGAAGGAGGAGCAATTTTCATAAGGCACAACAAATCCATCTATTAAATTGGATAGTAGGGTTGGTGTGGTAATCTCTTGCAGTGAAGAGTACACGTGTTCTTGATGTTGTTGTTTTTCCTCGTAGCAGCATTTTTTGCGTTTTGGGCATGGGAGAAGATTGTAATCTTCATGAGTCGGGAAAATGTCATCACGACTAGTGAGTGAAGTGAAGGGATCATAAGGATGGTTGATCCCTGGAGGATAGAGAAAACCGAAAGTTGGGTCAATGTAGTTCTCAAGAAGCGTGTTTGAAAGGAAGAAGCTTTCATCTAAGTAGGAAAAAAAGTGTTGGAGGTTTGGTGCTGCTACTTCTTCTTCTGGCATGGCTTCATGGAAAGTGTTTGTTTCTAAGTTGGAAATTTGAAGAGTGTCACAGTTGGAGTACGTGCTTAGTGCCATCATCACAAAACAACCTGCAAATATTAAAAAAAAATAACAATTTAGTGGATACTTAAACCAACATATATAGAATAGAAGAAATTGTGCATTAATTCGTAATTCTATATATATACAATGCACATGCATTCGAGCCTAGTGTAACGGTTAAAATTAAAGCTCAAGTGATGTAGAAACAGGAAGAAGAAGAAGATAACAACTAAGAAGAGACAAGACTTGAGATTTTAGTAATGTATATGGCACGCACAAGCACAAGAATCTTTGCTTTAGATATTTGTAGCAAGTAGTAGAGTATTTGTGTGCGAGACCTGAGAGATACGACGATGTTGTTGTAGATTTGAGTGTGAGAGATTAAGGAAAAGACTGTGTGAAGACTTCTATGCATGGAAGCTATGAAAAGAAAACTGACTCTATCCTCACTCGGCCCTCTTTGTGGGTTCAGATAATTTAGGGGAAGTTGCTGGCAGTTATGGAGAATGGATTATTAGCATTTTTTTTCTTTTCTTTTCTTTTCCTAGGTGATCGAGAGAGACAAGAAAATAACACAAAATTTTAGCCCTTGTTTTTATTTTAACTGCTATAATTTCAGGGCATGGTTGTGATATTTTGGACCTTTTATGTAAAATTGATTTTTATTTTTATCTATTTTTGTCAAAAGTACTGATATTTTAGCTCGTTTTTTTATGTAGTTTCTTTCTGCTTTAGGGATTTTATCCTCTACTTACTTTGGTATAATAACGCTAAATTTTAAGTCATGAACTATTTTTAAAATATAATTAACAAGTTTAAGTGAAAGTAGAGAATGTTAATTATGCAAATTAAATAACTTTTCATATAATATAAAGTGATAATTTGAATGAGTTTCACTAAACTTAGTTTTGTTAGGTAAGGTGTAGTCTAGTTATAATTCATAAATTGTTATAAATATCATGATACTGACTTCCATTCTTTGGGATAAAAAAAAAGTTATGTTTTGTTAATTATAAGACATGAATCGAATTAAATACAACATATGTGTTTGAGCATATAATTAAAAAACATATTTGAAATACAACCACTTTCAAAATACATCATCTTCTCTATATAGTGACATATTTGACATATTTTTATTTTAGAAGCACATATATGATGTATCTCAAGGGGTAGGGGTTCAGGTATTTGGTATTCCAGCTGGTGTAGGAATCCCATTGAAAATATCAGAAATCAGAATCAGCCTGACAAAGCCATGATATGATATACGCTATTATATATATCTGTTATTCTCCTTCTGCATAAATCGTGACAGGGATAGTCAAGTTTAGTTTTTAAGTTTAAAACTCAAGTTTTTTTAATTTTGAAATTCTTTAGTAAACGCTTGCGCATCTTTGTGATTGGTGAGAAAAATACCTTGTAGCACATCATTTTGGTAGTGGCATCTGATAAGATGGTTCGGCCAATAAAATTGTCAGATTCCAATTTTACTTTCAATCAATAAAATAATTTTAAATTGTTCTTAACATGTTCTCCTCAATACCACAATTTGTAATTTTGTATGGTAGAAATTAATATTCCTGTCATAAAATATATTTTCAATACAATTTTACCCAAAATTTGAAGACAACTTATGCCGAAAAGTATGAATATGCTTATGCGCAATTATGCTTAATAGTTTTTCAGTACGGTTATATTCATGGTATTTTTTTTTTTGGTCAAAGTAAATGCAACTGGCAATTTCAGATTTAAAATCTACAAAGCAGTGTGAAGCTACACAAAATCCCAGCTAAATTAATGTCACAACCATGCACTGAAATTGTATATATTGTATAGCAAAATGAAAAAAATAAAATGGGGACTGAAATGTTTTGTGCCATAATTTTTCTATAGGTACCAAAGAAAAATCATAAATGTAATGTGAATTTTATTTTAATTATAAAAAATAAATAATTCTCATAATTCATTCTCCGTAACTGCCTACAACTTCCCCTAAATTGTCTCCACTCACAAAGCAGCAAGAGGCAGAGTGAGGATAGAATCAGTTTTCATAGCTTCCATACATAAAAGTCTTCACACTGTCTTTTCCTTTTCTCTCACACTCAAATCTACAGCATCGTATTTCTCTCTCTCTCAGGTCTCTCTCTATTTCTCCCTCAAAGATGCTCTAGCTATATGCTAGAATTATCTAAAGCAAAGATTCTTGTGTCTTGTGGCATGCACAAGCATGACTTAAACTTCATGTCTTGTCTCTTATTATTTTCTTCTTCCTTCCTCTACATATGCATTAGACCATTACACTAGGCAAGCTTGCATGTGCATGTTTATATCTAGAATTATTAATTAATGCACCATTTCTTCTATTCTATGGTGGTTATAGAATCATCAATTAATGCACCATTTCTTCTATTTCTATGTTGGTTTAAGTTTCCACTAAATAGAACTTGTTTTTCCATGTTGCAGGTTGTTTTGTTACAATGGCACTAAGCACATACTTCAACTTTGAAACTCTTCAAATTCCCAACTTAGAAACAAACACTTTCCATGAAGCCATGCCAGAAGAAGTAGCAGCACCAAACCTCCAACAGCTTTTTCCCTATTCAGATGAAAGCTTCTTTCTTTCAGACGCGCTTTTTGAGAACTATATTGACCCAACTGGTGGTTTTCTCTATCCTCCAGACGTAAACCCTCCTTATGATGGGGACATTTTCCCAACTCATAAAGATTACAAACTTCTCCCATGTTCAAAACGCCAAAAGTGCTGCTATGAGGAACAACAACGACAACAAGAACACGTGTACTCTTCTTCATTGCAAGAGTTTACTACACCCACACTACCATCCAGTTTCTTAGATGGCTTTGTTATTCCTTATGATAATTGCTGCTCCTTGCAAGCAGAGGAACTGCAACAGAAACTCTTCTCCGAGACACAATATGGTGATACTTGTGTTGATCTTCCATGTGAGAAGAAAGGCAATGAGAGAACCATATCTCCACAGAGTGTAGCGGCGAGAGAAAGGAGAAGAAAGATCACTAAGAAGACTCAAGAGCTTGGGAAGTTGGTCCCTGGTGGACCAAAGATGAACACAGCTGAGATGCTTCATGCAGCTGGAAAGTATGTTATGTACCTTCAGGCCCAAGTTGGGATGCTTGAACTCATGAACACACTCGAGGTACGTGACTGTTGATTTCTTGCCATAATTTTTAATCATGTGTGTCACAAATTATGTTAGCTATGAAACTGCTTAATTTCACTTGAATTTTAACTATTTTAGTAACTTTAGTGAATTCACAGTGGAAATGTCACTCTTGTTTTTTCCTTTTAATGTTTTTAATTGGTTTTTATTATGTGTTGCTTCCTCAATATATATTTACTTTAACAATCCGAATGGTGAATGTATGTGCTAATTTGCTAATTGCTGAGTATTTTGTCATCTAGTACGTGTGAGGACCTCCTTAAATTAGAGCGTTATTATTGTACAATAGATATATAAGGATGATTGTCTTCTGTTTTGCTCGATCATTAATTGGTAAATACGAAAGTTGAAATTGCTTATTATTGCCAGATATTTGGTTAGTTATGTGTAGTTCACTAATGTATATGACCCACTTTTGTATCAATATCACTTTTCGTTCCTTTTACTAGAGAGACTTAATATATCAAAAAAATTAAAAAAAAAAAAAGAGAGAGTTTTAAGGAAACGGTTACAAGAGGAGGACATGGTCAACATGACAAATGATAACATAAGAGTGACGTTCAGAACAAGAAATATACAAATGAGTTTTTGTTATGTAACTGCTTTGTGTGTAATTTTCCAGTTTTTTTATATAATATTTCATGGTTTACTTTCTTTTGTTTTCGTTATAAAATTAATGTCTACATGTCTACACTTTATTGAACAACATTCCGAAGAATTAAAAAAAGAGTCATCCCATCCCATGATTTAACACCATTGAAATTAATGAAGTTAGTAACTTACTCCAAAATTATCTGGAAAGTATCAAGTCAATCTTTGAATTTTTCTTCTTAATTTATTTCTTATATTTTTAATTAAGCTAGCTCAAACTCATATCTTATATTTTTCTAATTGTAGCAGGAAGATAAAGCTGAACCTCCTCCTGAAAATCTACACGCTCTGGTTGCTTCTCCCTTTGTTCAAGAGAAGTTGTACACGGAGGAAAGGTGCTTTGTTCCAAAAGAAGTTGTCACTACTTTGACAAATCACAAGGATGTTCAATCGAGACCTACCATTCTTAAGGATCTTAAACAGCTGATTGGGACAGACATTGAGAAGAAAGCAAAGCAAGAATGAATTAATCTTTACAAACTGTTCATGATCTGTTTGCATTTTTCCATTGTTTCATTTCAATTCCTTTTTTTTCTTTCTTTCTATTTTATTGTTTTCTGGTAAATATTGCCCTCTTGTGAGCCAAGTTTAGATTAGATTAGATTCATTTCGTAGTTCATTTTCCATGTTGAATGTAGAGCCAAGTTTAGATTAGATTGGATTCATTTTGCATGTAAAGAAGAACCAAGTTTAGAGTAAATCAGATTCATTTTGCAGGTAATTAAGAACCACCAAGTATTTCAGTTTTTTGGATGTATTTTTTTTATCATCTAATGGTTAAGTCTCTTAAGGATCCTTCAATGTATACCAAATAATGTTACCTGCATTCTGCACAGTGAAACAACAAATCTTAACAAATGGTAGATATGTCTTCGCAAATTTATAGACTAGTGATTTTAAGTGAGTGTGATAAGACAAGAAAAAAAATTGTTACAAACAATGAGGTGTGTACAATTTTTGTTGTTAAGTATACTAAACTATATCTGCTTTTAATTTGACCTTAACACCTTAATTTGATATATACAAAGAGGATCTTGTATCTTCCAACAACATCTTCTCCATACACATAGTTAGGAATTGTGGCCCTCTCATCAAAACATGCTGATTAGTTTTTTTTTCTGAGGTAGTATCAAAGATCAAATATGTCCACCTCCACATCTTTTACTTTTCTGGTACAGATACAGTTGAAGAAGGTTTCAACTCAAGTCACTTTGTATAAATTCTCTCTATTTTACTTTATGTGTCACCTTGACTTTAGAACGAGTAGCATGCTGCAGGAAACCTGTTTGATCTTATATCCACTACCTTAATTAGTACGGCTTCTAGTAAACAATAAACAACACAGTTCCAGCATGTTTGGAAAATGTAAAACACAATGATACCATTGTACATTTCAATTGCGTAAATGTAAGATCTTCAAGAGATCACTAGTTTGTTCTTAATAAAATGCTGATTTGTTGATGATTGAAGGTTGAAACCGTGAATTTTCCTCAAATGCTTTTGCTGGTTACTACTTATACAAATTACGGCAAATCAATTGAACTTAAAACAAAAGTGATTGGTCACTAAAATTATTTATCTGCACAACAAATTGAAATAGACAACTTCAAGATATTAAGAAATGATTTCATTCCACAAACAGAGAAGTTAAAATTACAACAAGAAAACAAAAACATGGATTCCTACACATATAGCACCCACAGATAAAACAGAACCATATTAAACTAATTCATTCCTCTACAATTTGCAGGGGTTCGGCTGTTTATTCTTTTCAGTCTCACTTCTCAAGCCATTGGGGTTTCCCGGTCAAGAATACACGGCCCAAGAGCATTCCAAATAGCGCCACACAACACACGCGTATATTTGCCTTTACAAAAAAAACATTTCGATTAAAAGAATTGTCTTTTAATTACTGTCGACCCTGCGCATGGACTTAGTTGTTATTAATTGCTTCATTGCTAGAGTTTAATTAATTAATCTCTCCCTTTCAAAATGACATTCTTTTAAAAAGTTATGATATACTAATTAACAAATACTCAACTTATACAAATTTGACAAAAATATTCTCAGATTTTTTATCTACGATACACAGGATGCCCATGTAGTCAAACTTACATTCTAACACGATCTATGATCAAAATAGACTCATGTGAGACTCATCATGAAAATAAGTTTGTAAAAGTGATCCAAAAAGGTTAATCGGTCGAGAAACTGGCAGCAAAAGGGCATAATAAAGAACATTTGGATCCTTTATGCAAAGCCATTATTTAGGGCCAAATGCCTACACAGTACAACACAACTTTGATATTTTTTTCCCTAATGGAATGTTACGTACGAACCCGCATTTAAGAGTCTCAAAGAAATGATCCTCACACGTGAAGCTTTGATAAAAAAAAAAAAAAAAAAACATCTTTCAATCCATGCATATACATCTATATATTGTTTCTTTTTTTTTTATGTGAGGGATGGGATTTGATATTGTAGATAGGAGAATCTCATACATGAAAGAGTCATTATACGCCCAATATTTGTTTACTACTATAGCAAGTGCAGCACAAAAGGCAACCACCATGAACACAACAGACAGAAAAAGGAAGAAAAGGCCCGAGAGTAACTTCCACGGCAACATTCTTTGGAATTCTTTTTCAGCATAACGCGATGTGAGGATCCCAATGAATATCAACACTGAAGTGGCAGAAGTGAAGAGAGGCACTGCATGCATCTGCTAAAATATTTGTTTGTCATGCCTAATTGGAATGGTGACGTCTAATTGTCACAATTATTTGTTAAATGTCATACAGTGAAGGCAAAATGTTTTTAAATGCTAAAATAAAAATCAATTCAAATAAATAAACATTTAGGTATAACATTCAGATATAAATTATCCATTACATTATCAATGACAAAAACTAAAGTACGATAAATGTTCAACAATGATCTAAATCTAAAACACTACGCGAATTTACTATAGAACTACTTGCAAGCACTAATCTGGAGCTAAGAACAAGCCAATGGATCTTGCACAATATTTCTTCCTTAATCACGTATCACTTATGACTTCTAAGAGTTCCAAAAAATCCGTCAAAAAAAAAAAAACTTAGGAAGCCTATAGGAACCATTATGCATGGGCAATCGATCCTTGCGAAGCAAGAGTAACAATCCCTTGGCTAATAGCTTCTACGGTGTCACTCAGTGGAGGGATAAGTTCTACTTTTAACTCTGTATTTCTGAAAAAGAAAGAAGAAAAATAATAATATTTTGTCAACAAAACATCTACTTTATAAAGGTTGCTCATATCTAAAAACATACCACAAAAATATTTCCAGTAAGTGATGTGGCTACTTGTTAAGTTTTTCTAAATTTATTATATATATTTTTATAATTATATCATGGAATAACAAACCATTTTAAATTGTCAGCTTTGCAGTATAATAATAAGGTAGAGACTTTTGTGTTATTCAGTTTTGAGGGGAAAAAATTAGACAAAAAAAAAAACATAACAAAACAAAACAATACAACACGATGGCAAGCAAAAAGATAAAAGCGGTTAAGTTGTTTATTACCAAAGAGAGTGTGCGAATTGAAACTGATACGTGTATCCATGATCATGGGCTAAAATTTATTAAAAGATAAATTTGATAGGCCTCACGTCATATTTAATATATTTAATGCCTCTCTTTCTTCTTGATTATTGATTTGTAATTTTTAATAAATTTTAAAGTTAGAGAATCTATTTGAAGGTATGTTAAAAAAGTGTGTTCCGAATACTTTTAGTTGGCATAATTTATTAATTAAATCTTAAAACTACTAAATTATTATATTATAACTATTCATTTCTGAATTTTATTTTTTTTGCTATCACATTTCTGAATAATTTACATATTATAATTTTTTATTATGAAATATTTTTATTATGGTGAAGTAATCAACTTATACATTATTTGTTTATACTTTTTTCTATTTATTTTTACAATTTTATCGCGGTCAAATATAGTTCTATTTGCTTATCTGTATATTATTTAGCTATATTTACATGTAGCATTATACTACATTTTTTTAAGATACCATACCGATACTCATCCATTTAATCCATGCAACATATCTTTTTGCGTAATTTTTTCACACTTACACAATCTAAATTTTCTGAAAGAATAATAGATTTTATAGTCAAATCAGACTATAACAAGAACTTTTCATTGAGTAACAATTGTCTCATTCAAATTTCTATCAAGATGGCACGTGTGGATTAAGTTTCCACGGGTAAACACACCCCAAAACAGTGTCCCAACAGCACTGATTAATCATTAGTGCATAAGTGTGTGTGGTATGATCGTAAATTTTATTTTGTAATTTTTAACAAACCCAACCATTTCCCATTTCTATGAGACATTTTTTAACAACCCTATCATTATTTTTATAAGCCACATGATAGGATTTAATATTAGTAACATTTGACATGGAACATATTTGCGATTCTCAAGAATCTCAACCACAACTAAACCAGAACAACAAACAAACAGTAAAGCATAGAAAAATTGGTGTCTTCAAAATGTTTGACAAATGGATACAGCCCCTTCACTTGCAGATACTTTCTGGTGGCATGCAAATTTAGCTGTATTGAATTCATGAAGTGTCAACAAGTGTATCAGATTGTGCTCCCCATTCAGTCCAAGATCCATCATAAACTGCAACATCAGACTTTCCAAGACGATGAAGACCCTGAAAAAGAAGGTTATAATCAAAAGTAAGGAAAAGAGATTTCTTCTGGATCAAGGCTCTAACACAGACCAGCCAGCAAGTTCCAATTTTCCATGTCATGAAGATACATAATCACATGTTTTTACTGCTTCTGAATGAAGCTTCTACTTCTCTCAGCAGAAGATTAAATTAAATATATTGCAATTTATATTTTGAATGAAACAAAATTTCAGTCCTGACCATTATTACCCGTAGAAAAGCTATGCGTATGTGTCTTTAAAAATTTAAAACCCTAGGTCATATCAGCCTATTTTTATACTTTCAGACTTCCCGTTCGAGATATTCAAGTGTAACTGAATATAGGTATATCCCATCTAATGAAGATAAGTGTCAACACTCCTAAGGAGAGGATGCGAAATCAGAATTAAATATGGAAATGCAATGAAAGAATGTTAATTGGAAAAGCTACCTCTGCTTATTAATCAGGAGGGGAAAAAATATACAAGATAAAAAAAAATATCTGTCAAGTAAAAAGTGAAGCATAGGAAGGTTCTGACTTCTGAATATCCTTTCTAAGCAAATGAAAAGTGGAAGAAAAGGAAGGGAGTGACTTATGAAAATCCTTTCTAAGCAATTTTTCCTCTTTTATAACCATGGAGAGAAATAGGGATTATTTCATCCATAAATTAAGTAATTTTATCCATTCCCTTTCCCAAAGCAACAGATATCAATATATTCATCCAAATAGAGGGAGGGATGTACCAATGCAAGAATGCAAGCAGTTACGCCCGTTCCACATGAAGTCACAGCTGGGCTTTCCACAGAGATGCCTGCAGATCAATAGAAATGTCGACATTAGAGTTAACAAGATCAAAGAAATGCAAGAGATTTAGCATTACAAATATCCATCAGAAGACATTCACACCTTCTTGTTCAAATCGCTTCTTCAACTCATCTGCTGGTAACAATGTCTGTGAACTATCTAACAACTGCAAATAAACACAATTAACATTGATTGAATAGTCTGCAAATGCATACATACATAGTACATGCATATATACGCCAACCAGATCTTAAAATAAGATTAGTCAGTATAACAGAACTAGATCAGAATTTAGGGAAGCATATAATCTTTATTGATTGAACCAACAACCTACAAATTTATATCAAGATCATACTGGCAAATGACAATAGAAGTATGGAAGATACTGATATAGAGAACTGTACTCTCCCAATCTACTAACAGAGCCTCCCACAAGCTTTTTCAGTTTATTTCTCTAGCTCTCGCAATTACAACAACTCCATTCAATACACACGTTCTCATGTTATAAGCAGCCCTTATTGAATACATGCTTAATTAAAATGTTTATACAAATTTGCCCTAAATTTAAGAAGTCAAAGCTAGATGCAAGACAAAGAAGGCATAAACCTAAGACTGGTTAGCAAAAACAGTGCTATAGATAGAAAATCTAAAATGTTTCTCTGGGTAATCAAGACACAACAGAGTAGACCATATGCTGCACCTGGGCAAAAGGGATGCATTTGCTACCAGGTACATGACCACTTCTGATTCCCTTTCGAGGCTCTTGTACAGCTCCATCAAACCTGCCAAAGGATTAAAATCAACATAAACCCAAGAAATGCACTTTTAAAAAAAAACTCAAGAAACATTTTTTTATATTACAAGAAAAAAGTAAATACATGGAAAATAAAGTAACTTGGAAAAGAAATCTACTGACATATAGAAACAACTACCAAAGTCTTCTCCCACTAGGTGAGGTAAGATGTCTACCACTAAGAAAAGGATAAAATGAAATATCCATATGGAGGAATGCCAAGGTATCAGTTTTCATTAGCCATGGAAGTAATTGCATATTATAGCACTGTTGGGTCAGAGAAGGTGGCTACTACATGCCTTTTGGGGGTGTTTTAGAACTGTGGCTGTCATGCCCAAAATCGCAGCATAATGGGGTTGTGAAGCCACTACGGTGTACAGGTACAAAATACCCTTTTTTGCCCTCCTTTTCTGTGTTTTCCGAGCCTCTTTTTTATATTCTTGTGAATTATGATTTCTCCTGTGTTTTGTCATTAGAAACATTAGAGTTTGAAATCCTTCACCAATGATGCACACAAAAACATTTAAACTTGAACTCTGTTTCAAACTCTGACACTCCAGACCCACTGCTCATCAACAACATTTTTGCTCAAGGCTGCATCGTCTGCTGGTCTGCTCAATCATGCACATCCTTCATGCAGGTCGCTGTTGTCTGCTCACACCCTTCACAGTTTGCATCCTATCTCTCTGCTACATATCTTTGTTCTCTTTTTGAGTTCTGTAGAGTGCAAACTCTTCACAGTTCACACACTTAAATTGTTCACAGTCCTCTTTTTCAATGCTTTTAACAAATCACAGTCCTCTTTTCCTATGCTTTTCACAAATCACATTTTCCTATGTATTTCTTTTTATATTAATTCCATCATCTTCCTTTTTGCTATTAACTCCATCAACTTGCTTAAAATTTGGTGCAGTACTACTTTTCACACCTTATGTTCTTTGAATTTTGTTGTTGTCATCTTGAAAACAATGCCTTAGATTAATGGTGATTTTGTATTTAGATTATTACTTGTGATTGTTAGTTATGGATATGCCTTTGATTTACAGTAATTTTTATTTTTAAGCATTTATGTGTATAATAAAATTATTTAGCATGTATCTATAAAAGGATTGATAAGTATGTTAAATTGATATAATGTGAGGATATGAAAATATAAAAGGAATTAAGGAAAGCAAAATACCTAGGCTTTGATCGAGCATCTATGTGTTGGTGAGTTTTGTCCTCTATATTTTTCTTTACCTGAAAGGAGAAATAAACACAAAATAAGGAAACATTTAACTTAAAATATACTTACAGGCGTCCAACTTACATTTGATACCTCTTCTAGTATTAGTTAATTTTTATATCTGATAGACCGAGCATTTCCAAAGAATATATCATATTGCCAAACAGTACCAAGAACCATATTGCATAAATGTGTTCAACTTTTCTAGTGATTGTAACATGAATTAGGAAGATTTCAAGTAGATTTATCTGCAGTTACCAAGTTTCAAATTTTCAATTCAAGTTATATGATTATAATTCTTATTACACAAAGATGTCAAACCTATGATCATCATCAGACTCTTTCTCTGATATATAGGGCTCAATTCCATAAATAGCCCAATTAAGTTTTTTGAGTTGTACAAATATAAAAGATTATCAAAGTATGAGTATCAAGACTTTGGTTGAGACTAGCAAGAAACACCACTTTCTATATACAACTTTACCAGATATATCATGAATGTCTTGTAAACGGTATCATGTTTAAGCTAAATATTTCTTAAAGATAATGGCTCCACATGATCTTGTCACAATTTCATATTGTTTCTTTAAATTGTCAGAGATCATATTTTCTAGACTCAATTATTGATAGCATAGTAATTAAATTGTTAGAAAAATGAAGTGAGACAAAAGCAGGAAAATGGTTCATAATGAAATTGGGCTCAGTTTCAAGCTACTTAAGTCTTTCTCAAATTGCAGCTGCTACTTCAAACCTAACCTCATCCTTGTGGAAACTAATTATGGACTCTCCAGCAAGAAACTTTTTGATACTTTTACAACTATCAACATTCTAAACATTCATTTTTCTGAAATTTTGTTCTCCTATCACAATACATTTATTTCTTTCAGCAATCAAGATATGCATATTCAGAATTGCATTTGATATGACACTAATAATAAAGCAACCAACCTGATCAATGTTCCAAACAAGATGTGGCTGAAATTTAGTCTGAAATGTGAGTGGGCCAACCTAGCAAGAAAAAAGTACATTAGAGAATCAATGCACTAAAACAAAAACAAAAAATGTCAAATTCAACCAATTAATCAAGGAAAAACAATAGAAATTCAAAAGAATAAGAAATCATATTAAAATAGATGGAAAGATTCCAAACTCACTGTCTGTCCCTTATATACTTTCTCTATAGCCTCACTAGCAGCACTGGCCTTAAGAATAGCATCACTTGAAGCACTGGATTCAACATCATAACCTGATGCACGCCATCTCGGCAGGCCACCATCTAATACCCAAACTCTGTCATGCCCAAATACTCGGAACATCCTTTTAAGCAGAAGGAAAAGAAAGGTGTTAGTTAAAATAAATAGCAAATTCCAATCCATGATTCCATAATCCACACAATATACTTATATTCTTTTTTGTACAACACCAAGGCTTACCACCAAACACGAGCTGCACTAAATAACCCTTTTCCATCATAAACAACCAAATCATCTTTGTTCTCAATGCCAAGAGCAGAAACAGCAGCAGCAAAAGCTTCCTCTGATGGCAGCATATGTGGTAACTGATCAATGAATACAAGTTAGCATTCACATATGATAAAACCTTTACCCGGCATCTATAGAAGGAGGAAAAGCCAGAAATGTGGCCTATCCTCCATTGAAATAAATGGGCCATGGGAGCAAATTAGGCCATGTGATTGACCAGAACAAAAGCAGTTCCAACCAAAAACAAACTATAAATAATCATGTAACCTATAAGACTACTCATATAACAAGACTCCAAACAAATGAATAACCTTAATATTCTAACCCAAAAAAACATTTAAAATTTTATAACCAGCAGAGAAAGAGTCCCAAGAATCCAAATAGTAAACTAGTATAATCAAGAATTAGAAATATCAGCCAGTCATCATTCTAAGGTCTCTGAAATTGCCAAATATCCTTTGGTAGTTGGCACTAACATGCTTGCTAGGAAGGACATTTCTCTTTCTTCATCCAATTTCTGTAATTTATAATTTACTACTGCAAGATCATAAGTTTACTGACTAGATATGTAAACCAAAGTATGATATAAGAACAGCTCTAACATAAATGTATATATCGTATAAAATTGTCAAAAAGAATGAAATATAATATAAAAATCTCAGAGAGAGAAAATATCACTAACAGAGTTGAGGTGAAGTGAAATATTATTCAACCTAATGAGAGAAAGGTTACACCTCAGTTTATATAGGCAGTTACACAAAGGTAACTTCCACTAACTCTAACTGTCAACTGACTCTAGTCAGTTAACTATATCAGTACAATAAACTGTAGCCAATCCTATACATAGAAGCTAAGAAAGGAAAAACAGTCTATCGATTAAATATACTCCTATATATAATAAAAAGAGATTGGCTTACTTTTGTAGTCCGATCTGCTATTCCATCTACGTCAAAGAAAAGGGCACCAGGAATGTGAGCAACCTGTTGTATATGGTGTTATACAAAGTACACATTAATTGAAGATGGTAGACAGAAAAATAAATTTAAAATTATATAATAAGGTTGGTTGGACGGTTAAGGGAGAAGGGAAGTGGGGAAAGGTCGCAGGTTCGATCCCCTTTGCTAACATAAAATAACAATTAACATTTGCCAATAAAAAAAAAAAAAAAAACATATTCAAGTGATATCATATATCATTCAATTGTTCAAAACTCTGAAGTCCTGAGAATGTGATTCCCAACAAAATCACATTGATACCTGATATTCTTGAATTGGATTCCTCTGCTCATCCGGCATGTACCACGAAGCATCTAGTACCTGAATAGAAATTATAGAATAGCTAAGATAAGTTTTAGTACTTAAATGAATATTCAAATTCAATAGTAAATTAGGATACCATATATAAAGGCATTTTTTTTCAGACCATGCATATGTAGTAAGGAGTTTCAAAGAATTGGAGATAATTTCAAATTTTTAATTGTTGGCAATTACAGCAGATTGACCAGATAGCTTTGTTATCACCTAAATAAGTGATTGAGTGATTCAGGAACAAGTTGAAGGAAGTTGTGGCCATAAGTACAGTCTTTGCTAATTTTACTAGATATCATTCATAAAAATATACTCATGAAACAATGTGATTCTCCAACCAGACATACAGTGATTGCATCAGTACCCAGATCATTAATTACAAAGTAAGTGATCAAAAGAACAGGGAGTTTTAGTTAAATCATATACATACTGCATAGTTTGACAATAGCTGTCGCAACTGAGATCTATGGTTTGGCACGACAGTAGCAGAGTTCAATAAGTAATTAAAGGGATCAAGAGGAATTTCATTTTCCTGAACCTAATTAATTTAGTAAACCTGGAACTTTCAGTGAAGGCTGTTTACTTAATTTCAGCTTCTACCCTATCATTAATGTAAAGGAAACTGCAACCAGAATTGAATAAATAATTTTCAACATACCTTGATATCTGGCTCCTTCAGGTTATCATAAAGCCAATCTACAGATACAACTGGCTCATTTGTTGATACAGATTGTGTTGAATATGTAGCCCTTCTACCAACTGAGGAAGAAGCCATACAAGGAGCCCAACCAGTTGTTTTGATGTTTTGGGATGTATAGGCTGAGACTGGGACAGCTCGTATACAAAACAGCCGTTTCTGCAAGTAAAAGAGGAATTATATAATAAGATCTTGGAAAAATAACAAACAAAGATCAAGGGGAATCTTGAGGTCAATAAGACAATGCAGAAATAAATTAATGGGTAATATTGATCAAGATTGGCTTTTTAAGTGAAATAGAAGAACAAGTCTTCCTACTGTCGTTAATATATAATTGAATTTCTTTTTTAATTGCTTCTATCAACTTTTATACATAACAGTAGCACCAGATCCTGTTTTAAGCATTTATATATAAATGCATAAATCTGTATTTCAAAGACTAGCTGCCATTTATATCAAATTATCAGTGATTCACTCATATTCATAATATTACTAATTCAAAAAATGCACCTACAAAAATTAATACTTCTTCCATTCCAGTTGATGACAAATTGGTACCATCTCTTTTAATCCATTTCGTAAGAACAAAAATTAAAATTAATCCCCGCCAGATAGTGTTCACTTCAAAAGGAACATGCAAACACCCAGCCAGCCATACCAATGTGTTATGAACATGTAGATGGTGCTTCAGTTGATACACTTACTTCAACACCAAACACTGAAAAATTGAAGTTTTATGAAACATATGCCATGGGAAATTATGCAAATATATCACTCTACTGATCAACAAAAAAGAACAACAAAACAGGAAAAAAAATGAACTAACGCATACCCCAATTCCGACACTCAAAGTCAAAACTTAAATGAGAAAAACCGAAAACTCAATACCCACAAATCGAAACAACCGAAGGATCACACAAAGACCAAATTTTCAAAGGCACAAAACGTCCATTCTCATATGGGGGAAATCAACACAGGAATTAAAAAACACACACACACACAAATTGTAGGGTGAAAAGGGATACCCAGATGAAATTTCACACAGAAAAGGTGAAGCTTACACTGAATAGAGAAGAGAGAATCTGTGGCTGGTGAGTGAGGAACGAATAAGGATGGATCAATCGTTGGCCCAAAAGCATCTTTGTGAAAAGGGTCGAAGCCATTTTTATTAACGACCATATAAAAGAGGGGCCTCGGATAACTCGAACAGTCACAGATTGTGACAAAATGTAAAACAAAAATAACAATGACAAGTGAGTGAGAGAGTGTGCTGTTTCTCAACTTTGGGAATCTTTGTGCAGCTGAAGGTGCCACTGCCACTACTCATCAATGTTGAAGCTACATTTTATATAACTGATTAAATTGTGGTTTTAATTTTCAAGGGCTATTTGTTCATTTTAAGTTATTGAATTTCAAAGCTTTTTGGGTGTTTAATATTTTATTTTTATTTATAAAATTAA
This sequence comes from Glycine max, assembly GCF_000004515.6. Lineage (NCBI taxonomy): Eukaryota > Viridiplantae > Streptophyta > Magnoliopsida > Fabales > Fabaceae > Glycine > Glycine max. The sequence continues at coordinate 13,265,265 of NC_038244.2, forward strand.
ATTTAAGAGTTTGTTTGAAGGAAAATAAATATCTCATCTCTTAGATAATTATATTAATAACTAATAAGTATGGATAAAATGTATGAATATCAATATTATTTTTTTAACCAAGATATCTCTCTTCTCTCATTTGAAATCCAATGATTAATTATAAAAAGTATTAAGATCCACTTAATAGGAGACATTTCCTATAATTATTAATATTTTAGTATTTACACAATAATTTATCTTTTCTCATTTTTACTTGTGTTTGACGTGCTAACACCGCAACTAATAAAAAAAACATCTTACAATTATATTAAAGTGTCTTTCTTATCTCTATTTGAGTATTTATATATTTAATATCTTTCTAAGTTTCAATAATTGTTAAAATTATCGATATTTAAAAATAATTTTATATCACAATTTAAATTATTTTTTCAATCTAGAATATAACTAGTCATTTAGCTTGATAAATGTTTATTTTTATATAATTAAAAATAATATTAAACTAGCTATTTTTAATATATAAATTATATTATAATTAAAAATATAATTGAATATATATAAATTATACTTTGAATTTATAGTGAATAATTTAAAATTATGATATAAAATTATTTTTAACTGATATCAATTTTTTAATTAAATAAAATTTAATTTAAAAATAAAGATAAAAGATTATAGATTTTTAAAAATAAATCAATATATCATTGGTTTGAATGAAATTAAACTCATTCCCCTAAAAAGGGTTTTGGATTTCAAATATTGTAGATGAAACAAATATGATTGGAAGAAAAGATCATATCAACATAAATAATCATGTTTCTAAATAGAATTTAATCATCAATAAAATTGATGATGATTTACATCAATGTCATCGTTACCCAAGAAATAAGATTAAAAGAGATAAATATGTAATTAAAAAATTTAAGTATACAAATAAAGATAAAAGGAAAATATACGTTTTTTTTTTGTTAGTTGTGGGAATGATGTATGAAAGACATCTTTTTTCAAAATGAGATTGTTGTGCCAGTCTATTTGAGAGTGTAAGGAGAGAAAAGTTTCATTTTTCAAAATGTGTATCATAATTTAAAAATTCATAATAAATAAATATCTTGATCAATATATAAATTATATTTCAGAACTATATTAGACTTTAATAACCTTTTGGTCCCTATAAAAACAAAAAAATTCAAAAGACTAAAATAAATAAATAAAATATCATGATTTATAAAGATCAAAATATTATTTATGTCTTCAAATTATTATATAAGATTATTTTTAATTATCGATAAATTATTTTAAAAAATTATTAAAATCCACATTAGACATAAAGAAAAAAGAATAAACGTTATGAAGATGAAGTATACCAATAAGGATAAAAGAAGGGTAATTTGATATGGTTGAGTGAGAGATTTTTGTTATTTGAGGGAAAGAGTGAGAGATTTTTTATTTATTTATAGAATAATGTATGAAATGTATATCTCAAAAAGCAAAAAAGAATCGTACTAAAAAGACTTAAATATGTTTTTTCATACTTGTAATATAATATATTTGATTTTATTATCTAAACTTCACTTTTTGTTTATTTTACTACCTAAAAATTTATGTTTAACGTCAGTTAGAGTTAGAGTCCGTTGAGTGATTATGTCATACTAAGAAATGTATAAAGATTGGAAGGGGTGTATGTGTAATTAAACTACAATTGAGGGGGTCATCGTAATTTACTTAAGTTTTACATATAGGGATGAAATTGAAAATCCATAGAGACTAAATTATATGTTTAACAAAAAGTTTTATATTATCATTCAATCTCAAAATTACCATTTATAGGAAATTTTTACACTGACAAAGCAAATAAATCAAACTCTTACTAGTAACAATGTGTTCAAAAGTTAGCTGAGATGAGAAGAGTGAAAATAAACTAAGAGCCAAAGAGGAAACAATTGACTTTTATTACCTTTTAATGCATTTTGCTGGGTCTCTGCTCCAATTTCAAGTAGAACAATTGGAGACTTATACACCCAAAAGAATAAATAAAATAAACTTGTATCCGTAACTCAAATTGCCTATTGATGGAAACCCATCACAAATCTTTGAATACCAGCAAAATCAGCACGTATTTCTAAATTGCAGAAGCTTCCACTTCTATTATTTTCCATGTAATCAACCAGAGCCCTGCACTGGTGCTCTCCATTTGTCTATTAAGTAAAGTTAGGAAAGGAATAATCAGAAGCAAACATAAAATGAATGTGATACAGTATAATAGCATAAAAAAATGCTAAAGTTGAAGAATAAAATATTTTCCATTTTCTGAGCTACTGGTATCATGAAATATTTTTGTGTTTACTAGCACAGAGTATCATTCTTCTTTGGACTAGGATTCTATAACTAATTGTTAAAGAGTACAAGTATCAGACTATCAGAAGAACGTTTTAAACGATTTGTAACGCACTTTCTTCTTGAACATGGGATCATATTAACATATCATGGCTTCATGTTTCTCTTGTGTGATGCTAGAGGGACAAACCTAGGTTTCCCTATCTTCTACTCATTTTCACTTGCTATACTTCATCTCAACTAGTTGATCAGTCCTTTAATTTGGCTAAAGCCTACCAAACTAAAACACTAATCCCACAGGTATTGTTCAGTTAGCAGCAACATAAGCAGTTGTCAATCTAACCATAAACTATTATTGCCTTCAGTTCTTCCTTATCATCAATTATTCAGTCCACCAGTTTCTACCCTAGATTATGATCCATTAAACCCTTTCACTGTCTTAAATATCATGTCAGCTTCATAAACATTGGTCTATTGCTAAAAGAATACATTTTTTTTTATCAGCAAAACTATGTATATATTATATAATATCAAAGAGTACCAAAGGTACTTACAGATAAACATCCCAAACTTACTGACCACAAACCTGCTAAGGTAATTAAATATATATCAGTCATCGTGATATATATTGACATTACCAAAGCTGATTGCAATCATGCAAGTGGATAAGCCAACAACAACAACAAAAATCATTATCCCCCCCCCCCCCCATAGTGAGACCAGCTCTAGTATTGCTGGTCCAAATGTGGTATGGTAATTCAAAGTCTTTTTCTAAATTTCTAAGCCACAACCAAGCAAAAAATATTGCCTCCTCCAGTAGTTGCTGACACTCAAAATCATGGTTAGAGAAGCAAACTCTATTCCTATGATTCCATATACACCAAGTTAAAGCAGTCCATATAGTGTTCCATCTTTCCTGAAAAATTCCATCCATGTTGCCATACGAAATTTGGAGAAAATTTCCTTTCGGTGTCGCTGGTAGTGCAGTGGACACCTCCAGCCAGGAAAGACACTCCCACCACAAAGGCACCACCTTTTGACACCCAAAAAAATAAGTGTGATGCATCCTCTTCCCATTCTGCACAAAGAAGACATCGGCAGTCATCTAAGGTGATGTTCCTTCTCCGGAGATTGCACCTGGTAGGTAATCTGTATCTAATTAGCCTCCATAAGAAATGTGCAACCTTGCTAGGAATATTGGTTTTCCACAGTTTACTGAACGCACCATAACCATTCTGATCATTCAAATCCTCCCACATAGAGTAATAAGCACTAGTGACCGTGCATTCACCACTAGAGACTCCAAGCCACATCCACCTGTCCTGCTGATGCGGTGCAATATGAAAACATTGGTACATTTGATGGCAAGTATATAAGGGACTTTTTATCATCATAGATTTCAGCTTGGTCCACAAATAACATTGGTACATTGCTTTAAGATGACATAAAGAAACATGTAATCACTACCATAACTATTTAGCTTCAAATCCATTCTACAAAAGGGACTGATCATAAAAATCATTCTCAATTTTTCCCACTTTGATCAGATGTGCAAAACTGGCAACTTATTGAGGATTACTGGTCACCAAATTGTCATCAAATTAGGCTAGATGGTACCATTTTGATAAAATTTTATGTGTACCTAACCAAGGACAAGCACAATAAGAAACATAAAAGAAATTCGGTACAAATTTGTAGAAAGCAGAAGATCCATACCTCAAAAGCAAAAAATCCACCAGGTTTCAACATTAAACCAGCCCCATCACAAAGATGAAGAAGAGCATCCATGCCATCAGTACCTCCATCTAATGCAACTCTAGGTTCATGCCTACCAACTTCAGCTTGTAGACCAGAGATGTCTTTACTTGGTATATAAGGTGGGTTACTTACAAGACCCACTAGCTTTCCTTCCATATCTTTTAATGGTTCAAACCAAGATCCTTCCCTTAATTCAATTTTGTCCTGTAAAGAACAACAAAGTGGTTCAAATGAGGGTCACAAAAATCAAAAGTGGAAACAGTAAGATATATTAAGAAAATATATTTTAAGGGGGACAGGTGAAATAGATAAACAACAAAAAGGAAAATACATGAAAATCAACAATTTTAATTTTTTTTCAGTTCTTTTTGTTGATATGCTTCTCTATAATATCTATTTCAGTAAAAAGGCTGGATATCCATCCCCAGCAACATTTAAACTGATTGCATGCCCCCACCTAAATAAAGCAAGCTTGTGTTAGTGTTGCAGTTCAAACACATTCTGATGCACATTTTTTCCAATTCATGGGTCTAGTCTCATTGACATGAACGGATTTTCAGAGCTTCTAAACAGCCTAAAACAGTGACTTTCTTCAGTCTTGCCTTTATTTCTAGTTAAATTTTCTGCTTTGACTTGAAAACAATACAAAACAAAAACAAACACACTGACACACAGCACCATGCAAGATACAATGAATGAATGGAATATAAAAGTCCAACAAAAACATATTGGCCAAAAGAAATTGAAGTCATATGGCAGTTGGAAATATATGCTTCAAACTTTCGGCATATTCATAAAAAACCAGTGGAGGCAAAACCATGGTGGGGAAAAGGGGCAGCAAAAAGGAATTGTCTGGAAAACATGGAGATTGAAAAAAACTTGAAAAATCGCTAACCTGCAAGCAATATCTCTGCACATTGTAAGCTGCAACAGCAACAGCCACAGGGCTTAAATCTGTAGCAACAACCCTCCCTCCTTCACTCCGCAAAACCCTACCAATACCTATAGCAAGAGCACCACTTCCAGTCCCCAAATCAGCCCAAACACCACTTTTCAAATCCTCATTCTCTGACACCACATCATACACAAAATCAACAATAAGTTCAGTTTCAGGCCTTGGAATCAAGACCCCTTCTTGGACACTTAACACCAAGTCCCTCCAATGCTCACACCCAACCACATACTGAAAGGGTCTCCTCTCATGGATCCTTTGCTTCCACAAGCAGTATAGCTCATCTATTCCAATCCTCATTTTCACCCTCTCATCATCCACAATCATTGAATGGTCTTCAACAGCATCCTCCATGAGCCACTTCATCTCCCTGAACAAAATGCTTGAGTCTCGCCCATTATCTGAGTGCACAAAAGTTGACCCAATTGAAAAGGCAACACCTTTGGCCCAATCATGCCATTTTTTGAGCTCACACAACTTGGTTGAGTAAATGGGTGGTCTTAAAAAGAGGGGAACTTGGGGTTTCACACATGTGGGGGGAGATGATAGTGCTGAAGAACAAAAGGGTCTACTCAGAGTGCTGAAAGAAGAGGATTTGAGGAGTGTGGGGAAGCTATAGGGACGGTATACACTGCTTAAGGTTAGATTCATTTCAAGAGAATGAAAAAGGAAGAAACTTTTGTGCTTCTATAACGCATAATCTGTTATCAACTTCAACACTCTTGCATTATCCAATAAAGATTAAAACTGAGAAAGGGTTGCGGAAAAATTCAAGTTTAGAGTTACCCATCATGTTTTTCAGTTGAAATTAAAGCCCCAACGAGTTCAATTTGCTCGCAGAGCACCGATTTTGATGTAGATTTTCCGTTTACTGAATGATGACGAAGAAAATATACTCTGAAACGAGGAAGGCAATAGAAAAAACTCGGAAAATGTGGCAGTGAATGGGATAATCTCAGTTTAAAATTATTTTAGATATAAAAAAAAAGAATAAGTAAATAATATGATTACGTATCAATTTTTCTTGTATATCTCACATATATTTTAGAATTTAAATCAAATTTAAAATGTAAATATATTAAATTATAAATAATTGTAATATTGAGAAAATAACCAAATTTAAAGTAAAATATGTGAATTTAATATAAATCAATTTGATATTGTAAAATAATTTTTTGAAGAGTTAAAATCTGAGGAAAGAAGAAACGTTAATGTAAAATTATCTAATTTTTTTTAACCATGTTTTATCTGCCAAATATCATTGTGTTTGTGGACTACTAATTTCTTTTAGAAAACCTTGTTAGCTACTATAACGAGGTCTCCTTCTATGTTCTAACCGCATGCCCAAACCCGAGACATGCTTAAGAGATGTAAGCTCAAACCCACTTGATCCAATAACTTATCATCTTAATTTGTATAAAACTTTTAAAATGTAAAGTAAAAAAATTATAAGACATAGTAAGGAAAATTCAGGTTCGAAGTTCATATACCAAGTGGCCTCATTTATTCTCAGTTCATAATTATTTTTTTTTTTACTTGTGGGGGGTAGGAAAAGCCATTTTGTCCTTTGTTTGCATGTAGTTTGCTTGGAGGATCAATAACCAATTTTGAAAATAGTAATACCCAACTGCTTTGTTTATGTAGTAATCAGATTTGCACTTCAGAATTAAATATCTATGAATTCATGTCAAGAACATTAGCAATAGCAATAGCAAACCGTTTGGATGCTGATTTCAGTGCCACATAGATAAGCAGATATCAATTCTTTTACAAGATTTTGGCACACACATTTTCTCATAGATTGTTGATATTTCATTCACTGTATCACACATCCAAAAGGGTTGGTGGAAGAAGCTCAGGAAATAGCCAGCGTAATGAGGACTTAATTTTTCTTCTGAGGTAAAGATTTTGAGATGGTAAGCAGTTTGATTAAATGCTTGAACTGCCAGTAATTTAAACTGCATTTAGATGATTGAAGAATGCTAATTAGACAACGAAATATTTGGGATACATTTGCAAACATGAAATGGTAAAAAATACACCACCATTTTCCAATCTATGCATTTAATAATAGATTTATCTTCCACCTATGTTGGAAATAGTTAAACCATTCACTGAATGGATTTCATTATCAATAAAAGAGTCATATTCCTCAACCAGCTTTTTTCCGCGGTAAAATGCTGGTCTTCTAGGCAATGGAAATGTTGCAATTTCACTGTTTAACATGGGTATCATTTCTGAAATATTGGGGCGATCAGCTGCACATTCTTCTACACATAAAAGACCAACATGAATGCATCTTAATACTTCATTTTGAATGAAAGATTCTATTAAAGTTGGATCTAAGAGGTCTAGTGCATGGCCTTGTTTCCATAGCTCCCAAGCCTAGGTCATATGTAGAAAACAAAACATATTAGATGAAAAATACAATATAAGAGAATTCCTAATTTAATTTGGTTACATGGTAGTAATAATCAAACAGCCTTGGGAGAACATACATGTCCTACTAGATTGAGTGGCCCTTCAGCAGTATTGTTTTTTCTGCCACTAATAATTTCTAGCAGCAAGACTCCAAAAGCATAGACATCAGATTCGAAAGAGAAAATTCCCTCCATTGCATATTCCGGTGACATGTAACCACTGCATAATATCACATAGGACATAATATCTGTTATATCAGAAAGCACCTAGTAGAAGTAACAATAGGATACTTTAAGCCTACTCACTATGTCCCAACAATCCTTTTAGTGTTTATATCTGACTCTTGAGTGAAAATTCTAGCCATGCCAAAATCTGAAATTTTGGGATTCATGTTTTCATCAATTAGAATGTTACTTGCTTTCAGATCTCTGTGAACTACTCTTAATCTTCAATACTAATGTAGATACAGCAGTCCTTGAGCAATCCCATCAATTATGTTGAAATGTTTTCTCCAATCTAATTTTTCACCTTGAGTCGAATCTTCCCATTAGTAGCATGAACATTGTTAGTGTTTCAGAAGAAAATAAAGTAAATAATAATAATAATAATAATAATAAAAAATAAAGCTGATATATGCAAGTTCTTGCTTTACTCAGCAAAATAATTCCTCTCCAAATAAAAAATAGTCCAAGCTTTTGCTAGGCATATACTCATATATTAACATTCTCTCATCTCCATGAATGCAGCAGCCCAACAACTGAACAAGATTCATGTGTTAGAGTTCAGATATGAGAGTTAATTCATTTTTAAATTCAATGTCTCCTTGCTCTGAACCTTCCGAAAGTCTTTTGATTGCTATTTCTTCTCCCTGTGGTAACAATCCCTGAAATGATGTTCAACAAATATTATTAATTTATTTTCAAGAAGTAATCTTGAAAAAATGTTTAGGATTTGAAGCAATGACCTTATATACTGGTCCGAAGCCCCCTTCTCCTAACTTGTTGTCTATTGAGAACTTGTTCGTAGCTGCAATGATTGATGCGTAGCTGAAAATTCTTAAAGCATTGCCATTGTTCACTTCATTTTGAAGCTCAACTAAATTGTTAAATGTGTCAGACACTACCAAATTAAGCGTGTCATTCCCCATTTTGCTTCTCTTCTCTGATTTGGCAAGAATGTGAAAAAACAAGGTTATTTATGACCGAAGTAAAATAAGGTGCTTGAAATATAACTCAGAGATGGAACTGTAAAAACTTTGATAAGTACCTTGATGTGCATCTTTTCTTCTCTTCATCCTTAGACAGAAAATGCCAAGGCTGATTATGAGTAAAGCAGTTCCTACCAGAGCACCAATTTTAATCCACTTCTTTATATCTGTATTACCAACCATAAAGTACTCTCTGTTATATATCATAAGTAGTTTTATTTATAGTTTAGGATCTTGAATTACATTTTCTGTAGCAAAGTACTCTATGTTATATATCATATGTGGTTTTGTTTAGAGTTTGGGATCTTGAATTACATTTTTTTTAGCAAATATAATACTGCAATGCTTTTACTTCCCACATCATGCGCATGTTTCAATGTAATTTTGTTACTGAGATAAGTTGGACAGACTCTTATTTACTTTCAACGGTTCAAAATCTATTTCTATTAAAATCAATCATATCTAACTTTTAAATAAACAAGCACTCAAACAGTAAGTTTTGGTGATTAAGTCTTCGGTACCCAAAGACAAAGTACAGTTTGTATTTGACTAGTAGAATAACTACACAGAGGCTAGAAGTGATACCTTTGTGATCTCGTTGGTCTTTACAAGAATGCTGACACTCAATCCAGCATACTTCACATAAGTAGGCACCCATCCTCCACAATAATATTTACACCCTGTCTGATTGGGAAAATAAGTTGTGAATCCAACACAGTTGCAATTTCTCCAACAAAAAATCTTGCAACCAGTTTCAGTTAGTGTGTTCTTGTCTTCGGCAGAAGAATTATTATTTTGAGAAGAAGGGCGATCAAAGTATCCCTATTGTATTTCAAATATATTATCAGAATGCCTACAAATGGGTTGGTCTTCCCATATCTCACAACCTTCCTTGGTCTTGTAGCCATAACAATTTTAAGCTTGAGCTATATCTCCAATTTGTGTATCCTGCAAGTTTCCATTGCTAAACAGCACCAACTGTGAGTAATCATTGTGACTTGCTTTAACTTGGTGTATATGGAATCATAGGAATAGAGTTTGCTTCTCTAACCATGATTTTGAGTGTCAGCAACTACTGGAGGAGGCAATATTTTTTGCTTGGTTGTGGCTTAGAAATTTAGAAAAAGACTTTGCAACCTTCCTTGGTCTTGTAGCCATAACAATTTTAAGCTTGAGCTATATCTCCAATTTGTGTATCCTGCAAGTTTCCATTGCTAAACAGCACCAACTGTGAGTAATCATTGTGACTTGCATAACTAAAAGACTCCTCATCCTTGTTTGAGACAATTTTGTACTCATACATGAGCTGCATATGCCGTGGAACATTCTCAAACCTATTGTTTCTCAGAACCCCACTTGTCCACTATATCTTCCCTCCCATCTTTATGACCAATTCTCCTTTCCTTGGCTCCCATTCAAGTGCAAAGGAACCTGAAGATGGGTTGTTGGTAGAAAATGATGACGCAACCGACCATGACCGATTTGTCTTGTGATTAACACCTAGTTTCATACCAGGTAGCAAAACATCTGAAGGATGATCAAAGCTTTGCCACATCGCATGCTTCATAGATCCACTATCATCATATTCTCCAAGGACCAAGTTTCCAGAATCCAAAAGGGTGACAACAACATTTTTCTTGGTAGGTAGAACAGGTGAGTAGAGAGTTATGGGGTTCCCACCTTGACTAGTGATGGTCAAAGCACCTGAATTTTTCAATGTCAGAAGCACCCCAGAATTGTTGCCAATAGTCATTTCTGTTGCCAATCCAATCAGCATATCCGGTAGGAGTTCGTGTGTTACGAATGACTAAGTAGGTGTGAGTAGGGTCAAACTGAAGAGGAGCAAATTTCAAACAGAACTGATGCATTGGTGAGAATAGTGTAGATGAGTGATCAAACGTCTCCCCTTGCCTTAATAAACTGTTACTCGACAATGCATAAGTGCTGATCTGCAGACACAACCATGGCAAAATAACTACGATGGCTATCTTAACATCATCCTCATAAAACATCATTGTAGACTTAGGATTTGTTAAAGATAGAAACTAGCAAATATGAGATATTGCAGAGAACATTAGCCAAGGATTACTCTCTATGAAGGCCTATATATTTAAATACCACCTTGGTGGAACATCATTGCATGCTAGCAAGATTATCCACTTTATGCTGTGGTTGTATTATATTGTGTGTGATAACGAAGCAGAGGAAGTGGAGCACTAAGATGTATAAATTTGTTGGAGAAAGTGACGTAAAGTAACTCAAGTCGATCTTTTCTTTCTTTTTCTACTGATTTAGTCTTCTAGCTCTCATAACACTATCTAATCGACCACTCCTATCCATGAGACCAAAAAGTGGTGGGGTTTGAGATTGATGCAGATATCGCTGACTTTGTTGTTTGAGGGATGGGACAAAGAAGTCTTTTGCCCTTTACTTGTGTTCCCTTTTTACATTGTTCTATGAACATTTTAGAAATCAAATAAAGAATAATAATTTATATGTTTTTGTATTCCTTTAATTATTTTATTTCAAATCAATTCCAAGAGTATAAGGTAACCAAATCTCTTGCTTTATTTTTTTTAATTATTTATATTCTCTCCTCACAAAAATAAAATAAAAAACTAATTCCATACATAGGATATAATTGGCTCAACTCATTTTTAACTTAATTTCTCCTTACAAGAAAAAGTTGGGCCGAACGCCAATCAAAAGCTCTTAAAAATAAAAAGTTATTTTTTTTAATGAAGAAAAATTATAAATAAGGAGCTACTCCAAGCTAAATGTGCGGAGCTTAGTTTTTTTTATTCAACCTGTTTCGTTTAAGGAATTATAAAAAAAAAAATACTCTGTAAATTCGTGACTGATTTTTTTTTGTTTTTTTTTTAAAAAATGCTTTTGACGGCAGTGTACTAAACTTTGATTATATGATAATCCGTTAAACATTTTGGTGTTACTGTATTTGATATATATGAGAATATAGGCCAAATGAGGCAGGATGTTAAATTATATTATCTTACTGTTGTATTTTGTTAAAGTAAGACCTATAATGCTTTCTTCTTATGTTGTTGTTGAGGCACAATAGACTATGGAGGTCTCTTCCATATAGTGTTTTTTATCTCTGTATAATGAGTCTTTTATATATACAAATGAATTTGCTCAGTGTGACTTAAGCATTGTAGCAATGTAATATGTTTCTTTGTCATAGTCTGTCGGTGCTTGTTGTCAACCATATTTATCAAGGGCAGTACCCAAGTGGTTTCAGGTCCAAATTCTAACGTGCAAATCATGTGATGAGTGTGTAGCTCATCGGAGCTTACTTGGCCTATTCCAAATATTTTCCGGTCAAGGAAGAGTGGTTCTCTTTTGATACATATTTTAATCAAAATCTAATATCATTAATCCTTATATCAGACCATACATTATCAGTTCAGCCTTAGAGTAGATATAAACTTTTGATACTGATATCAATTGCATTTTTCACTTGTTATTTTTTTTATCCATCTGTTTAATTGATATGATCTATTTATTAACTTAAAAAAACATTTAGAAATAATTGTTTTTCATAATTATTTTAGAGTAATGTTATTTTTACAATTTCTATACATGAGAGATAAGAGACAGAAAAAAGTATGAGATAAGAGGAATAATGATGTCGTGAAAAGAGATAAAAACAAATAAATTATAAAAAAAAATGTTCGTAAAAATGACAAAAAAAAAATAATATTACTCATTAATATACTCCTAAAGATACACTAACTGACTAACACTATATTTGAAAGAGGTGAAAAGAAGAAGGAAAGGAAAATATTGGTTTCTCAGTAAGACATGGAAGAAAAGAATAAAATCTATGAGGTCTATTTTATTTTTCATTTTCTGTTTCTCTCCGATTTGAGAAGAAAAAGAGAGAGAAAATGTTTGGTTACATTTAAAAGATCAAATTATATATCCTTAATTTTATATATTTAATTTTTTTTATCAAAGATATTTATGTCATTTTAATTATCTACATCCATTTGCTTTCCTTTTTAGTTTCTATAAAATTAAACAAAACGAAAGAAAAATATAATTTTCTTTATTTTACTTTCTCTCGGCCAAACTACTTAAATAGTCATCTCATTTTTTGGTCCTTTTCTTTTTTATTCTTATTTTTTTCTAAAATAGAAAAACATAAAGGTCCAGTGGCCCAGTATTCTTCCGGCCAGGTACACAATAACTGTTAAATCATAGGAAAGAACCTGTAACTAACCTAAATTTTCTCATTTTCCTTCTTTTCTATTAGTACATTATTACCTTCTATTTTTTTCCACTTCATATATTCTTGTCAAGTCTCACTTTTGTTCCTTCATAAAAAATTCTCTTTTAAATTTTTCAGAAAGTCAACGACCTCAACAGCCTAGCACAGAATTTCAAGCTCAGCATGTTTCAATTTTCCTTTCCAGTACTTACACAGACATGTGTTGCGTATTTGATTGAAGCGAAAAAATTCACACTGCATGCATATGATTCACGTACCTACGTACGAATTCTTTTCAACTATTTCAACATACATGTAACATATATATCATTCAGTGTTGACATTACTTCAATTCACAGGAGCCATCACTTCTAAGTTCTAAAACAATATGAACATATATAAAGCCATTACATTAACTGACACAAGGAAATAAACAGCTGTTTTTTTCAAGGAAATATGAACATATATAAAGCCATTACATTAACTGCGCAGAAATTCTTTCGTCTCATTTTCTTACTTTCCACACATACATACTTGTCTGTTTTTTTCTATTTACACAACAAAAAAAATGTTAATAAAAAAAGTTCAACGTTGTAAGTCAACTATGACGGCTATTATGAGGGTCTTTATTATAACAATTCAATTTGTTATAGTTAAAGCCATATCATAACTTGGTTTTTAGAACACAACAATGGTGACAAAATGAAACTTTCTCCTTTCCTTATTTTTGCATGGTTGTGTTTGCGAACAACAACACATGCAACAACAGCAAGAGACAGTTTGAGGCCAGGTGAAATGCTTAATAACTCAAGCATTTTAACATCAGCACAAAAAAAATTCTCTCTAAAATTCGCCACAATTGAAATACCCAACACCTCCCTCAACACCTACTTGGTTATAGACCGCGCAAACACCACTGGCAATGTTGATTGGATTGGCAACAGAAACGACCCTCTTGCGTACAATTCTTGTGCACTAACACTGAACCATTCTGGTGCTTTGATCATCACACGCCACAACGGGGACTCCATTGTCCTCTATTCTCCTGCTGAGGCCACCAACAGAACCATTGCCACACTTTTGGATTCAGGGAACTTTGTTTTAAAAGAAATTGATGGCAATGGTTCTACTAAGAATGTGCTGTGGCAGAGTTTTGACCACCCTGAATTTGTTTTGTTGCCAGGAATGAAGTTAGGTGTCAACAAAAAAAGTGGCATGTCTTGGCTTGTTAAGGCATCAATTTCTAGAGCCAAGCCTGCTTCAGGTTCGTTTACTCTTGAATGGGAACCAAGGGAAGGGCAACTGGTCATAAAGAGGCAAGGGCAGGTATGTTGATGTTTTATGCAAATTTTCTAGGATAGTCTAAACTCTAAAAATATTTAGGATTTAAATGGAGGCAATAGTTAGTAGAATATAGAAGTTATTCAAAAAAAATGTTAGTAGAACATAGAAGTTAGAAAGGTTATGTAGGAAGCCTTTAGAAAATCTCTTGAAACAATATAAAGCTCTGCATATTATAATTGCAAAAGGAGTTTAAAATATCTAAAAAAAGAGGTGGAAAATGTTGATAAATAGATAATGTTTATCACTTCAGAGAGTATGCATATCTTCAACTCACACTTCCAGCCCACCAACTTATCTTTAACAATAAAAATGCTAAATATGTTTTGGTTTTCATAAACAGAGAAAAATTCTGTTCTAGTTTTTAAAAAGAAAAACATTGATTTAGGTCATCAAAACTTTTTTAAAATGGTATCTACTACTATTTAATGATTATGTGATATGCATCTAGATATATCATTTCAACAACCACCATGTAAACAAGGCAAGTGACATGACATATCTAGATCCATGTTACATTATTACTAGATAGCTAGTAACAAAAGTTATTTTTAAAATTCTTAAAATTTATAAGAACCAAAATAATAAAAAAAAAGAATTGAATGAATAAAATCAAAATTCATCCAGAAACATATTTAAGCTTAAAAACAAATACCGTGCTCCATTATACAAAGACTTCTGGCTATATGAATGTATGGGGGACAGTCATTGTACACAATCTTACTCTTGCATATGTAAAGAGGCAATTTTTCGATTTGAACTCATGACCAGCTGATCACCAAGGCACAACTTCACAATTGTACTAGAGCTCGCACTCAAAAACACATTTAAGCTTGAATAAAATGATATCACTATTTTAAATATACTAGTATTTTTTTCCTTAAAAATTTCTAACAGGTATATTGGGCAAGTGGGTTGCTGAGAAATAAGAGATTTGAGCACATTCCAGAGGAAGTTCAGCTCATGTATGAATACAACATTGTGTCCAATGAGGAAGAAGAGTCATTCAGCTACACAACCCCAAATGGTGTATCACAATGGGTGTTATTTCACAATGGTCAGCTAAAGGACACAACTAGGGGAAGTGAGATTGCTAGAGCTGACACATGTTATGGCTACAACACCGATGGTGGTTGCCAGAGATGGGAACAACCCACATGTAGGAAGAAATCAGATCAAAGAGGTACTGCAACAACTCAAGCAAAATCTTAAATCTCTTTTTCTCTTTCACATCTTTGTATGGAGTGATTTGACACTTTACATGAAGTGTAAAGAAAAATAATTTAAACTAATGTATCCTAGTGCCCCAAGGTTCCTCGCTATGCGAAGCTACGAGAGAGGGTCATTGTAGGCAGTCTTAGTTTTGCATATGCAAAGAGATTGTTTCTGGATTTGAACCCATGACCAACTGGTCACCAAGGCCCAACTTAAATATTTTCTTTTTATTACTTTCTCACTTTATTAAGCGACTTTGGCATTTTATAAAAGTGTAATGGGTATAAAGAAAAGAATTATGAAATAAACATGCATACTAGTCACATTTAAAACAAAATTTTCTAGGTGAGTGATTCAAGTGTTGTTTTCATTACTATTAGTTGTCACATTTCAAACAAAATTTTGAAGGCGAATGATTTGGTGAATTCAAATAACTTTGAATATGTAGGTCCAACAACTTAGTGGAATAAGGCTTTGTTGTTGTGTAGATCCTACAAATTTTAGGCCTCATAGTCATATGGAAGTGATTCCTTAGTAATTTTCCACCCGACATATTTCTACATACAAAATCTTAATTTTTGTGTTGAAGAATAATGTTTTGGTACACTTATCTCACTCCCTCTCTTCTAATCTATACACCAAATATCAATCAACTGGTAACACGATGCAGATATGAAGAAGTCGATTCGTGTTCATTTTGCTGCAGCAGTAGCGTCACTTGTAATTGTCATTACCTCCATTGGCATTTTCTACATAATATTAAGGAGAAGAAAATCTGCACTGAAAGGTAAATGTTTCACTATTTTTATGGAGCAATATCTCTAAGCTAAGTATCACTATATTTTTCTTCAGAGTTAAGACCTCATTTCATCATATATTTTAAACAGATAACACAACCAGAACTGAAAATAAAATGCTGAAATTAGTGGCTTTGGATAGATATGCTGTTAGTAAACATCATTGTGAAGTAAAGAAGAGGAGTGATTCAAGAGTCTTCAGCTATGCATCAATCATTGCCATGACAAACAGGTTCTCTGTAGAAAACAAGTTAGGAGAAGGGGGTTTTGGACTAGTATACAAGGTGCTTACTTGAAAGCCTTAAGCTGTGTTTGAATAAACTTTTCTATAATTATTTATAGGAGAAGAAAACAAGTAAAATGAATTGAGTTTCTCCTATAAGCTAAAATCAACTTGTGCACTTAATTTTTGTAGAAGCTTTCGTATCTAACTTCTTCAAAATCTGAGATGCATAAGTTGATCTTAGCTTATGGGGGAAGTTTAATTGATTTTTTCTTTATGGAGAAATTTATCCAAATAGAGCCTTACTTATGAGCTTTTTCTTTTGACTAGTATGCAAGTGACAAGAAACTGATAGCTAATGGAATGTTATTTCAGGGAAAATTGCCAACAGGAGAAGATGTGGCAATAAAAAGACTATCAAAAGGTTCAAGGCAAGGAGTTATAGAGTTCAAAAATGAGTTAAACCTCATATCTCAACTCCAACACATGAATGTTATTCAGATATTGGGTTGTTGCATCCATGGAGAAGAGAGGATGTTAATCTATGAGTACATGGCTAACAAGAGCTTGGACTTTTTTTTATTTGGTAAGGAAGGAAAAATAGTTTTGACTTAAAGAATACCACATCTTCCCAATATCATACTTCTGATTTGTTTTTCCTTCTTTTAATTGACATTGATGATCATGTTTACATTGTAAAGATCGAACTAGAAAAATGCTACTAGATTGGAAGAGACGTTTCAATATAATTGAAGGAATTGCTCAAGGATTGCTCTATCTCCATAAGTATTCAAGATTGAAAGTAGTTCACAGAGATTTGAAAGCTAGTAACATACTTCTTGATGAAAACATGAATCCTAAAATTTCAGATTTTGGCACGGCAAGAATTTTCAGCCCTCAAGAATCAGAAATAAATACTGAACGAATTGTTGGAACATAGTGAGTACAATTTCACAGCCAATTATTTTTCCTAGATGAATTTCCATGCTAACTTGAGTTATAAGACATAATGTTCCTTGTGGTTTATGCAGTGGTTACATGTCGCCTGAGTATGTCACGAGGGGAATTTTCTCAATCAAATCAGATGTCTATAGTTTTGGAGTCTTAATACTTGAAATTGTTAGTGGTGGAAGAACCAACAGCTTCTACAGTGGTGAACGCCAATGCAATCTAATAGGACATGTATGTTCTTTTGTGGCAGCTTCATTAACTTTTTAGCCAAATTAAAGCTACGAACCCTGATATTTTAAATTAGTTTTTACACCAAGACAACCTGTTTTGACATTTTCCCAAGGGAGTAAAAGGTAATGTGAAACAAACATTATTATAAATATTCACCCACCTGCTTCTAGGACAAAATCTAGTTTCCTTGAGACAGATAGGTTGTCTAATGATTTAAAGGGTTAATATATTTTTAATCTCTACAAATTAATGACTTTTTATTTTGGTTCCTATATAAAAAAAAAAAAAATCATTGGTTTTCATTCTTCCAAAATCTAAAATCATTGTTTAAAGTAAGCAAATTTTGGTTGGTCCTTGTAAAAAAATCACGGTTTTTAGTCTTTAACATTCATTTAAGACAGATAAAAAACATTCATTTTTTAAGAATTTGAAAAACATTTAGAAGTTTCACATGTTGACATGGTATCACATATACTAGTAGGTGAGGGATAATCACTTAACCTTCCGTTGAACACATAAGGAGTTAATAGGTGTCATATGACAATTGACAGTCGGTACCAAAAACAACAATTTCAGATTTTTAAAGGATGAAAACCAAAATGAAAATTACACAATGCAAAATTAAAATTTACTTATTTGGAACCAAAAATATATTCAACTGTATTTTAAAAGAGATAGAGAAACGTATTGATTTAGTTAAGTTTCTAAAGTCACGTATGGATTAAAGTGGATTATATCATAAACTGGAATTTAACCTCATTTTTATCTTTTAACATGTGATGTGTTTTCTGCTGATGCCTCAGGCTTGGGAACTTTGGCAACAAGGCAAAGGACTAGAACTAGTGGATCCAACTATAAGGGATTCATGCATTGAAGACCAAGCATTAAGGTGCATTCATGTTGGTCTTCTATGTGCAGAAGATAATGCAGTTGATAGGCCAACCATATCAGACATCATAAACATGTTGACAAGTGAATATGCACCTTTTCCTCTTCCTAGAAGACCAGCATTTTACAGTAGAAGAATGCCTAATGAGGAATGCAGATGTACCAAAGGTTCTGAATGTTATTCAGTGAATGGTTTGTCTATTTCCAACGTAGTAGCAAGATAACTCCAAAAATTTATAGTTGTGCTCCTTCCATCTCAAAAAAGTTTTATTTTGTTTCAAATTGTATGGAAATTTAACAAGTCAAGAATGTATTAACTATTTTTCAATGTTTTTTTCATTAATATTTCTGCTAGGTGAAATAAGAAAATATTGATAAAGCAAGAGGATTTTTGTCAATAAATAAATAAAGCAAGAGGATAATATAACCAAATAAACTTATATTTTCTTAAAAATTGATATTATTTAATAACTTCTGTAAACTACAATTACTCTTCTCTCTTTGGATTTACTCAATCTCTCTTTTAATAGGAGGCTTCTCTTCATCTAGCCTCGATTAACTCTTCATTAGATTGTGAAAAAATGTATGTTCATTTTTCGACCATCATGGCTACAAAATTTGCTTCCTCCATGTTTTACCAATCTTTCACTTCATTGAGTTCAATATCAACTCAGTGAATTTCAAAATTAAGTTTGCTACTATTTTTTTATTTAAATATATTTAAAAACACTCTGTTGAGCTACAAATTTAAACCTAATTCGTTAAATCAAAAAGACACAACTAATATAAATCTCAATACAAACTCATTTAGCTTGAACTTAACCAAATCCAACTCAACTCTGTTTCTATCCTAAATAATGAAATTTGGACCGACAATCACTTTTATAGGCATGTTCCATCAGGAATAATAATAATAATAATAATAATTCTATTCTGTATATTAATCCGTTAATAATACTACTATTCTATTTAACATTAAAAAACTCTATTATGTATATTAATTTTGAACTATTCACAAAGTTCTAACTTATGTAAAAAGATGTAGGGCTATTTGACAATCATTTGAACTAGTGAAACAGCTTGAAGTTTGGCACTCAAGCAATAAATTACTTAGTAAGTTTCTTGTCCACTATATGAACTTCATTTGCTTGTTAAAGGAAATCAATTTTTCCCACCACATACCTCAAACTTTTGTGTCTGCCAATGCTTTTCCAGAATTTCAGGCACTGAACCATCTGCTTGCACATCATATTCTGAAGCCAGCATTTCCTAGGATTGATTTAAAAATTATTTGTCCACTATGCAGTGATATTTCCATTCTGAAAATGGCGTTTCTCTTTTCCCTTCTTCCACTGACTAGCTTCCTCCAGCAGTTCTGTCATGCAATGACCTGGCTGAACAACTGCATCTGAAGCACCGGGCAAGCGCAAAAAGACACTAGTTCTTTCATGCTTCTGTTGTGTAACACTTATCATCTTTTCACATTCTTCATGATTTTCTGAAGCAGCATACTTTGAAGAAAGACTTAAGCACGAAAACACACTAGCTCTTGGTTTGGATTTATCAGAGTACATACCCTTGGAAGGCACATGTATCTGATAAGGGGAGAGCAGTATTGCTAGAGTCATCTAATCTGTAGCGAGAACTAGCATGTGTAGAAGCAAATGGGTGCTCCATTTTCATCGCATTGTATCCTTTATTACTCAAGATGTATACCCATGTGCAAAGGGATACCTAACTATATGTTTTTCATTACTGAACAGTGAACACTCACTGAAATCAAGCTCCTCTTCTTCAGAGTCAGACTGATCAGATGGAAACAATGGTATATAATCCTGAGATTCTTCAGTAGAAGTATGGGAGTTTCCTTCCTTCTGTTGTAATGAAACAAGTTCATGTGATTCATGGCGTGGAAGTTAAATTGCGTGTGCAAAAGGAAGTTCATGATTCAACAAGGTTAATCTGTTGAAATTAAATCAGATTTTATTTATTGAATCAGAGGATTAAAAAAAAGGAATTTTACCATTTTTATTATATGTATGATGAAAGGGTGATAGAGTAAATTAAGTATGTAACTTTGTAATGAAGAAATTTTACAACAGTTTATATAAACTAAATTCTTTTAATTTATCCATTGCTTTTAGATGTGTATGAAAAATTTGTTTATTTTTATAATAATAATTTTAAAAGTCATATAAAAAATTGTTAACTTTTGTAATAAAAGAAAACTGAGACTTACAACTTGAGTACATTGTAAAAAATGAGACTTACAATTAAATCATTTGATTTAATGGTAAATAATGTAATCAAAAGAATGACCGCACAACAAGTCTCATTGTAAAAAAGATTCGAAGAGCCTCACCCTTAAAGTAAGAAATATTGGAAGTGTATTGGATTAGAATTTTAAAAAAATATTTTATTATAAAAAAAATCTTATAAATTTTAAAAATTATGTAAAAATGTTATAGAGTTTATCATATTTCTTTATAAAAATATTATAATAGTTTGAATTTTAATAAATTTATATTATAAGAATTTAAATAATTTAAAATTACTTTATAAATTTATAAGATTTGAAAGAATTTTTAAAAATATATTTAAAATTATAAAAGTTAATAAAATAATAATAAGAAATGATGAGATTTTAATAAAAAAACTAATATAATTTTTAATCTTTTAATAGTTAAATTGATTATAATTTTAAGTCTTCTTATATTAACTTTTTTTACAATAACATAGATTTAAAATTATAATTGATTTTCTATTTTGTTTTTAATTATTACAATGATAATTCCAATACGTTTAAATAGGTGAAAATTATAATAATAAACCTATATTAGAAGAAAAATTAAGAATGACAGTCGAAAATTATATCAAACGTCTGAATAGACATATCAGTACAAGGAAAATAGATTAACCTTGGTGTTTATATTGAGCAGGTAATAGGCATATCAATAATGAGGGTCAATGATTATGTTGAATATCTTAAGAACTCCATTATGTTTTCTTGGGCCATCATAGATCCAACATGCCCAAGAAGAGGCCCAAATTCAAGACTTGCTCTCTACTCCTCCTTTCTTTCTCTCACTCTATTACAGACGCTTCTTTAGAACAAGCAAACACAACTCTGCTACCCTCTTCTCTCTCTCTCGGGTTAGTTTTTTCTCACTCTTTTCCCTTATTTTCTTTGCTCCTTACGGATCACGTCTTTTCTTTTTTCTCACGCCTTTCAATTCAATTTATCCATCACACAAACTCTACGATTTTTTTTAATTTTATTTTTATCTTTTTTACTAGGGCTGGTATGAAGATAAAAAACCCTCTTTCAAGTGTTTTTAATTTTCTATAAATATAGTAAACTGATTATTTTTGGTTTGTTTTGTGCTGTGATTGTAACTTGCAAAGTGAAGTTGTGAGTGCAGATTTCTTGCGCGGTTTATCATGGGGGATAGTCAGTATTCGTTTTCTCTCACCACATTTAGGTATTGTTATTGCTCTTAACTTTCAATTTGGTTTAATTTTTTGTTTATATTAAAGAGAAGGGTATGGTTTGTGTTTCAACTGATTTCGTTGTGTTGTGGAACAGCCCTTCTGGAAAGCTTGTTCAGATTGAGCATGCTTTGACGGCTGTCGGGTCTGGACAAACGTCTTTGGGAATTAAAGGTGATTGATTGGTTGATTATCTCTGCCTCTGGACTGGATCTGTTTATAACCCACCTCACTTTCAGCTTTTCAATTTGAAATAGATTATTTTGGAGAACCTCATGCACTTCATGTTGTTAATTTTGTAATGGGGTTTGGGAGCAATGTAAATAAATGACATTTTGTTGTGTTAAGTTGTTTTTCTTGAATTTCTAATTGTTTTTGATAACTAAAATTAAACTGTGTGTGTTCTGGGATATATGGAACTTGGATTTGTTCACTCAGGTACCTGAGATTAGGATGCTGAAGCAACTTTAGGTTTCAAATTTCACGCCTAAGTTTACAGTAGTGTTCTGGGATTTCCGATTAAGTTTAGTGGGATTGAGGTGGCTGAGGGTGCTGGTAAATAGACAGAAACTGGAGTGGTGATGTATGCGGCTATGATATATTGAGTTTGACCCTTGTTTATATAAATAGGCTGGTGGTGTGTGGAAAGATCACTGAAAAAAATTGTATGTGCTGGATAAGTATTATGGTGGTGTGTGGAACGATCACTAAATACAATATCATCTTAGTGTTAGATTATCATAAGAAAGAAAAATGACAGTTTTTTTTCCCACCAAATGTTGAAAGAATGAGCTTGTATGGGTTGTTTTCTAATAGATCGGCAGAAGATTGAATCGGTGCAGAAAGGATTACAGTTCTTTGTTATAGGCCATTTAAGTGGCTTTGACATGATGGGAAGTTCAGTTCTGTTTTGGGAAAACAGTGCTCTCTGAAATGTAGAATTTCTTCGGTTGAGTATGCTTTAGACTTTAGAGGAGGCTAGAGTTAGAGATTTCTTAGTTTGTGATTTAATTGTGTGTTTTGGTGTAACTTATTTTACATTTTGGGGGTTCATTTTGTTTGCTAAAATCTATGTCTGCAATTGTTTGTACTATTTACTTTCTGATTCATTGGGTTCTTTTGTCCTCTAGATGATTGTGATCCTGTAACGTAAGCTTTAGCTTTTGCTAGTTCTTATTATACATTTGATATTTGATTCATGCAGCTGCAAATGGAGTTGTCATTGCTACCGAGAAGAAATTGCCATCTATATTGGTTGATGAAGCATCAGTGAGTTTATTTTCCATTATTAGATTGCTTTTTAACTGTGCTGAAGGGCTTCGTTTGATCCATGTAGCCAACCTCACCTAGTGGGATAAGACTTTGTTGGTGTTGCTGTTGTTGTTGTTGTTGTATTAGATTGCTTCTTGCTCATTATTCATGTAATTTTTTTTTAAAAAATTGTCCTATCCGTGTGTGTTTGTACATGGTTCTAACACCTTCAGTTATACATAACCTTGATGGTCCCAATTATAAGCTACATTGCTATAACAGTTTTGTCCATTTAACTCGAACCCTGACCCCAATACACCCATCATTAATACTCCCTGTCGTGTGTGTTTGTACATGGTTCTAACTCCTTCAGTTACACATAGCCTTGATGGTCCCAATTATAAGCTACATTGCTATAACAGTTTTGTCCATTTAAATCGAACCCTGACCCCAATACACCCATCATTAATACTCCCTGACTCCCTCTGTTGCAAATTCCTTGTGTTGCTAGGCTGGATTTCCAGGTTGGGTCACCTTTGTGTATGCTGTAAATAATATATAATTGCTCATATATACAAGTCTATATCTTCATTTAGATACAACTGTGTACAATATTGTTTTCAAATTTATGCTGACTGATAATCTACCAATGGATATTTGACGATATTAGTACCTTACAACAATCTGATGCATGCTTCATGTGGAGCAATTCATTCTGTTAATACTGCCTTATCTTCCTCGTAATCTAAAGTATAATATATAGCATTGTTTTGCTTTACTTTTTAAAAAAAATATTTGCTAAGTGGGATGATGTGCCTGTTATATTTTGATTGATAATTAAGGATATTTCAAAGTCTCTTTTTTGTAGTTTTTGCAAGCGGATTGTCAATATACTATTAAATTTTTTTGTAGTCAGTTAATTCATGATGCATTTTGTGTATTTATTCTTTGTTATATTTGATTGCAGGTCCAGAAAATTCAGTTATTAACACCAAATATAGGTGTCGTATATAGGTTTGTTTCTATATACATATTTAAATCATTTTAAGTTAAATATATTTTATTACATCATTAATTCATTGTATATTGATAGTGGTTACGCATAATGGCAATTGATGGTTTAGCTTTGAATGTCTTCTTAATCATGAGATGCCCTACTTAAGTTATCTTTACACACATATCAACAACTGAGGTGGAAGGCATTAGGAATGTCACACAACTATTTTTGGGGAAACATTTTCTTAAAGTATGAAATAGAAATTAACATGGCACACTTAAAACTGATTAATGACTTACTAGATGGAAAATATTTATCAGTCAAAATACAAGAAAAAGCTCTGTCGAGTATACTGATGTAAACAGACAGAAGTGTACTAAAAGCATACTTGCAGGTGGCAGACTGTTAAATTTGCATTGTTTTCAATATAAATAGATCATCACTGGCTGCTTTAGGAATTCAATAGATTCCCTAATGAAAGATTTACTGGATTCAACCTGCATTTGACTATTGACCCTTTCTAAGGGAGGAGAGGAGTTGTTTGTCTCTGAATCTAGACTTTTTAATGTCTATTTTGAAACATTAAAAATGCAATATAGAAAACAGAAAATTTTCACTTTTTATTCACTTTTTGCTCTTTGTAAGATAAAATTGTTGAAATAACTTATGTTCTGATCTTTAATTTGTGTTTGAAACTTCATAACCAGGCTTAGTCTACCCTTGTTCATGTCTGTTAAGCTTTTGGTAAATGGAGACAATTATTTGTCCTTAACTCGTCTGGCAAATTTGACCTAAATTTGGTCTTTGTTGTTCAGTGGCATGGGTCCTGATTTTCGAGTTTTGGTTCGGAAAAGCAGGAAACAAGCCGAGCAGTATCACCGTTTATATAAAGTATGGTATACCGAATTCTATTCCAACACATTTTCATACTACTGAGTTATTGTTCTGCTTAGCTAAGATGATTCAGTTATAATGTCTGCTTCACTATGGAACTTGGTATTGTAATGAATTATATTGTCTCAATGATTGCTACTTGGTTAGACATTGTGTCTATAGTAGTTTGGTGACACTTTTTGCCCAATAGTTAGTTATTTAGAACCTGGATGAGCACTAGAGAGAGAGAGTCACTTAAGCATTTTATATGCTCAAGTATACTATATTTTTCCAGAAAGTCATTTTGTTGCTTATTTGAAGGGATAAAGAAAATACTTTGTAAGTACAAGTAGTTGTAGATTTAATATCTTTGATAAAGTATTGGCCGTGAAAGTGCTATTTATGCTGACCAGTTTTTAACGGGATCAAATGGAAGAATCTCATTATTGCTTTCTTAAACTGAGTTTTACAACTCATGCAGTATTTAATTTTGAGAGAATAGTTACAATTCTCTATCATATTGTTAATGAGACATTTCCTTTTTCCATCAGTGAATTTGGTAATTCTTGTCTGTAGGTTTTGTTGCCTGTTAATGTTGATTGTCATATATTAATTAGATTTTCCCTTGTTTTTCTTTTTCTCGAGAGTTTTGGTACTTAATTATTAATGAAAGTTTGTTATAATTAAAAAATATATGAATTAGCACTACTTGTAATCTATATGAATATGCTCTTCTTTTTCTTGTTCTTTCTGTTTCATTTTGGTGTTCTATGTTGGGTCATTTGTGAACTGTAGGTTATATCTGATAATATAACTGAAATGTGCAGGAACCAATTCCTGTCACTCAACTTGTCAGGGAAGTTGCCGCCGTAATGCAGGAATTTACTCAATCTGGGTAAATATTTCTTTGAAAACTGTCCTCTCTGAGATATGTTTTGACCCCTGAAATTTAGCTCGTCAACTGAAAAGAACCAGCCTGAATTAATATTTATAGAGTTGTTTCTCTAATTGTTTCCTTTTCCTCTTAAGGTATATAGTTAGATAAATTGGTAACATTGTGATCCGTATAGAAGTTCCATGTCAAAATTAGACAGATTTTTATAGTAGATAAATCCTTAATAAGCAGCTAACTAAATGCACTAAACTTAGTTTGATATTTATGTGTACACCCAACTACGTTTACTTTCCATTTTTACTCTATCTTTTTTGAATTCTGACATTTCTGTTTTGGTCCTAATAGTGGTGTTAGGCCTTTTGGAGTGTCCCTGCTAGTTGCTGGGTTTGATGATAACGGGCCACAATTATATCAGGTGTGTTTATATTCTTTTCTGATGTAGCTCTTGACATGGTTGCTTTAAACCTTGGTAAATGAGCATCACTTGCAATCCTAATTTCTGATTACATTACATTGTCTAACCCTTTGTTGTGAGAACTTGAACTCTTTATGTATGTTTAGCTGTCACATGTACAAGCTGTACATGTAACAAGTCTAGACTTCAGAACCTCATTCATCAGTGAAATACTGAAATGAATAAGTGCTCCTCAGATTCTCTGAAGATTTTATAATTTAATTTAATTACATTAGTTTTAGGCTATCTTGTTTTGCTTCACCTGAATTAGTTTTGCATCTAATTGAAATTTTCTCATTGATTATGTGTTCAAATTCAAATGTGTGCTCAGAGAATTGGTTGTCTATATCACTGCGCATCTAGACATTTGTGTATTCAATGCTTTTGTACTGGCCTACTGGGATCTCTTTGTTGTTGCATTTGAAGCTACTGCTTTGAATTTTAAAGAGAGGGAATTGAAGGTTGTGATTTGATGCAATTTGCTTTTTCTGTAGGTGGATCCATCAGGTTCATATTTTTCTTGGAAAGCTTCTGCTATGGGGAAAAATGTTTCTAATGCAAAGACGTTTCTTGAGAAGAGGTAAGCTTTTCATCAGTAACAGTTCTTCAAGCAAAAACATGTGGAGTGCATCAAAATTTGTTGTGTTGTATCCATTAAGTACTGATGAAATCTGTCTGTGCTGAACATCAATATATGATATGATAACACAATAATACCTGTTAAGATACTCAAAAGTCACTTAATCAGAGCTTAAAAATCCTTTAAATATGCTGAGATGGCTCAGATGGTAGCTAATGATACATTGATGTTTTGATCTCAAGAGTAATTGTAAACCATAATAGCTGAAGTGACAGATTCATGAATGCACACTTCAGAAGTTATTTTATATATTATTATGTACTATAAGAGGGCAAGCCTTGGCGCAGTGGTAAAGTTGTGCCTTAGTGACTGGTTGGTCATGTTTTTGTTCCGGAAACAACCTCTTTGCATATACAAGAGTAAGGTTGTGTACAATGACCCTCCCCCATATCGCTGCATAGTGAGGAGCCTTCCGGCACTGGGGTACTTTTTTTGTTTTTTATGTATTATAAGTAAATTTGTCTGCTGTGTCTATTTTAATGCATCTCTTCAGTTGTTAATTTTGTGGTTTGGAACTTTCTTTCTTTGGAGATAATTGTGATTATGTTGAGTTTCATTAGTTACACCTCATTTTCCTTATCATTTCTATGGTTGACTTGATTGTCCACTTACAGGTACACAGATGATATGGAGCTTGATGATGCAGTCCACACAGCAATATTGACTCTGAAGGAAGGGTAGGACTAGGAGCATGCCATTTCAAGTTTATGCACTAAATAATTATAAAACTATAATGAAAATGACATGTTTAACTATTACGGTCCATTAGGAGGCCCAAAAGTTATTTTATATTATTTGGCTATTTTCATCTGTTTTTGGCCAAATGTTATTCTCCTACCATAAGTAGTAATGCATGATAGCTTGTGTTTCACAATTATAATTTGGGGAGGAAAATGCATCTAAGATTGGCTTATTGGGTTCAAATGAGAATCTTACGGTTGTGTTTCATCTAGTGTATTTAAGCAAATTTTGTAGTATTGATTTTGACTATTACCTACGGCACAACCCTCCAAACCATCTATACATCAGTTGGCTTTATTCTTGCTGGTTTTAAATCAAGCTTATTACATTAACTTTGATAATGACAAGGAGTTATGACCGTTCTCATTTCCCTTATTGACAGTTTTTATGTAATTGTATTTTATCCTCATCTGCTACTGTATTTTTGGAACCCATGTGGTATTTGTTCCGTCTTTTGAAATGTTTCTCAAATTTTCTCTTCTGTTTTCTTTTGTGAGTGTTTCCCAGGTTTGAGGGACAGATCTCAGGAAAAAACATTGAAATTGGCATAATTGGAGCTGATAAAAAGTTCAGGTGCATATCCGTATACTTAAAATATACCTAGTTTGCTTGACCTGGTTTCTGTCATCAGTCTAATTGAGTTGATTTTTGGGTTGTCCAATCTGAAATAATAAATAATAAATTTAGAGTATTTCAAAGTACAACAGAATTTCATCACTAAAACGAGACTTTCAAGTTATCTGCATCTAAATTCTAAACCAATCTAGACTTCAAACTTCAAAGCCATCCTTATATATTTAGATTGTTTAACTGGGTGATTTAATAATAGCATGTTAATGATGTTGCAGGGTATTGACACCAGCTGAAATTGACGACTATTTGGCTGAAGTAGAATAATCTGCAATGAAGAACTCTTGTGTTCCTGAAGTTGTTTGTTTCACAGTTGGGTTTAATTGGTAGCTTAATTATTGACATTGTGATGGCAATAGTGAATTTGCGAGCTACTCGTTGTGATGACCAGCAAGCCTTCAGATAAACCCTTTTCCAAAGTCATCAACATTTTCAAACAAACCTAGTTTGTTTAGACGGTGCGGAATGACTTAATGACTATTGCTAATTTATTATTTTCACCCTTTTAGAATCTGATTGTTCCTTATCTCTGTTATTTTTATATTTCCAGTTAAGTTCAATGCATTATTAATTGCACTGCGATCTCAAATTCCTTATCATGTTCATTTACTTCTGTAGAAATAGGCTTTTTTTTTCCTTGAGATTTTGTTAAGTGAACAAGGTTCACGCTAGATAGAGAGTATCAAGTGATATTGTTATAAATTCAACTGATCCGTTGGGCATTGTAAATTTATATAATGCCAATAATTTAACCAATCAAAAGGTTAGTCAGGGATATAAAACAAACTCCAATAAAATCCACCACTACACAATGTATAACAGAACAAATAATCACTTGTGTACTCACATTTGTGGGACAAGCAATAACAGCAAATAATTGCACTTGTGGCATTCGAGAAATGTTTCAAACACGGATGATACTGATGAGAGTAATTTTCCAGCAGGATGAGACACAGGGGGTTTGTTTTTATCGTTTAACTGAGAAATTTAGAACCATTTTGGTTAAGATTTGGTGTGAAATTTAATGCCTTACCTTTTTTCAGACAAATCATGATATGCATCTGATATATTCCCTTCATTTCTTTTTATAAGTGTCAAAATTTTAGAAACTTTTGTTTCTATTTATTTTTCATTTGTAAAATTCAAGATCACACGTTAATTATTTTTTTATCAATTATACTTTTACTTGTTTTTTAATATTTAATTATTTTATATATGCATTTATTGTGGAGTGAGAAGAAAAAGAAGTAAAAAAAAAAAAAAAAAGAAATCCCATGACTATTTTATTAGAATTAAGAAGTTTTATTATTTTTCTTGATTTGCATGCAATAACCTTAAATGGCACATAAAAAGAAACAAAGAGAATAATAAAATATGAATCCTTATTTATAAGGATATTCTGTTTATTTATGTTAAATTCTTAATTTTCTTTTGAAAAAATTTCTTTCAAGAAGCATATC
The DNA here is from genome assembly GCF_000004515.6 of Glycine max. NCBI lineage: Eukaryota > Viridiplantae > Streptophyta > Magnoliopsida > Fabales > Fabaceae > Glycine > Glycine max. The sequence goes on from NC_038244.2 coordinate 13,295,232, forward strand.
TACATTGATAAAAAAATATTGATTTATGTTAAATTCTTAATTTTCTATTAAATAAATTTCTTTCAAGAAGCACATCTCCGTTGATAAAAATACATATATTTATTTTTGTTAAATACTTTCTCCCTTCCTAATTATAAAACTTAAATTTAAGATGGTGTTTGTTTCTTTTTATAAAATCTGTAATGTTTTCTTTATTAATTATTTTTAGATTAAAAATACCCCTCATTAAAAGAAGTAAAATAATGTATTGACAAATAATTAAAAGAGAGATAAGTATTAATGACAAGAACAATTTTTAAAAAAATTATATATTTGAGATAAATTTAATTATAAATTATTTTTCTTAATCTTGATGAATTAGATAATTAAATCTTATATAGTAAGAAAGAGTATTTAATTTTCTATTAAATAAATTTATTTTAAGTAATGATAATTTTTTATTATTAATTTTTTATTGATTTTTATATTCTGATATTAATGACAACACTGTGCTCGAGATAAGTATTTCGATAAGGAACGCAATTTGTTGCTATCCAATGATTTATTTCCAACTAATTTATTCATTTCCATTGATACAAACAAAATATGAATCAATGATCACACTAGTCCCAATTTCACTCACCGTAAAAGACCTTTTGTTTTGAACGCAATTCCGTTAGCCAAAAAAGTTTAGTTATATGTTTGATTTTACGTATATGCAATTGTCCATATGAAGATAACGTTACTTCATCAATAAGTATCAACACTTTCAAGGAGAAAAATATTCTCCAACAAGTATGGCTGTTTCGTCATCCCATACAAATCACATTAATTGTAATAGAAATAAGGTACTGTATCTTATCTCAAATATAAATATAATTTTTTTTAAATATAAATAAATCTCAATTAAGAAAGCTTTATTTAATGATACCATCATCAAAACATCCATAAGACCAATTTTTTTTTTGGAGAATACAAACGGGTGCCCTAAGGGCACTATTTAAAGAACTTTAAGTAAAAAAAAAAATATATTGAAAGATGTAAAATTACAATATCCATAGGTTTTTTTTTTTTTTTGCACTCTACTATAATTTCTACATTAAATATTTTCTTCTTTTAATTCTTTAATCAATTTCCTAAGGATTTGGTCAGTGAGACCCAAATTTTTATGTTAGACATCCACTGCCATTGATTAAGGTATTTTGGGAAAAAATTATTTCATAATCAAAAATTATTTTATAATTGAAAATTATTTTTTTAATAGAAAATTCATTTCAAGAAGCATATCTATATAGGAAAAAGATTATTTTTTAATTGAAAATGACAATTTAATGAAATTAACTAATTTTTGAGGAAACATGTTTTTTATTTCTTCTTACAATTAAGACGAGAGTAATGATTAATCCATCCATACCAATACCTTGGTTTGAACGCTGAGTTAACAATTATTATTGAAGATATGTTCTTAGAACATGACCATAAAAAAAAAAAAAAAAAATACTATGTTGCAACCATTCTTCAACTTTGTCTATGCACCGCAAAATGCTATAAAAAATGTGAGCTGTTAATTTAAGGAATGTAAACACATTGGCTATGGCCAGCACTGTGGTTAGCCTATCCTCAATAGTCTTGCTTTGCACGATAACAGCAGTTCAAGGGAGGAAAACACTTCATCACCTAAACAATGAATGGCTAACATCTTATTCAGTTATTAATGACATTGATGGTATTTGTAAAACAATGGTAGAGACACAAGGTTACACATGTGAGGAACATCAGGTAAATATTACTATATATCTTGTTGCATCCACCTGCCATTGATTAAGGCATTTTGGGGAATTGATTTCTTAATGTGGATCCAGGTTACAACAGAGGATGGCTACATCTTGAGCCTGCAGAGGATTCCGGTAGGGCGGTCCAGTAACAACACTGACAAGCCGCCGGTGCTGTTACAACATGGTATCTTTTGTGTAAGTTGTGTTATTGCATATATATATTTATATATACACATAAGAGAAAGCAAACATGTTGGTCTGCTAAGATTTTAAAAGGATAAAACTTAGATACATTTTTATATGTGCTTTTAGTTTTAGTATTATTTTTCAATCAGAATTGGAGTTTCACCTTGGTGATCTACGTTAACCTTTAACACAAACCTTTATTATGTGTATTACTAAAGTGAAACTTCAATTGTGATTAGAGAATAGCACAAAAAACACCTATGAAACTACAAGTTTTGTCCTTTTAAAAATAGAGGCAGCAGTGTGAGTATTGAACTAAGATAACTAGTGTTGTCTGGTTTCAGGATGCTCTAACATGGCTGGTCAATTCTCCAGATGAATCATTAGGGTTTATCTTAGCAGACAATGGATATGATGTGTGGCTTGCCAATACTCGTGGGACGAAATATAGTAACAGGCACATATCACTTGATCCTGATGACATGGTTCTTTTCCTTATGCATTTCAGTTTTCAGACTTTTCGTAAACCAATTGATAGCTGCTATAATGGATAATTGATTTATGTTATGTGCAGGCTTATTGGGATTGGTCATGGGATGAATTGGCTAGTTATGATCTTCCTGCCTTTGTCCAATATGTGTACAACCATACTGGTCAGAGAATACACTATGCAGGTCATTCCTTGGTGAGTTCTTAATTTCGTTCTGGTTGTGTTTTTAGATTTTGTCATATTAAATATATTTATAGATTCTATATATTACTTTTTCAATTTTAGTTTTGGTTCTTACACTTTAAAAGTTTGGTTTTTGGTTTAGGGACCAAAACCAAAATGTACACAGGATGGCTAAGACCAACCCTAGTGATTTTGAAATTATAGGGACTGAAAATTAAACTTTTAAAGTAAGATGATTAAAACCAAAACTGAAAAGCTATAGTGACAAAAAATGTGGTTAAACCTTTTACATTTCTAGTGAGTGTATATTTAACAATAACTTGAAATTTCAGGGAACTTTAATGGCTTTAGCTTCTTTCTGTCAAGGGCAAGTGGTGAACATGTTGAGATCAGCTGCATTACTTAGCCCAATTGCTCATATGAATCAAATTACATCACTACTAACAAAAATTGCTGCTGACGCATTTCTAGCTAATGTGAGAGATGATGGGAGAAGATCAATTATATGAGCATTAAATATCTATTGAAGACAATTTGATTTGATGAAAAATATTTTTTCCTTTTTCTTAATTTAACAGGACATATACTGGTTAGGACTCCGGGAATTTGTTCCAAACGGGTAACAGAAAAACCTTAACCTTGGAAATTTACAATCTCTTTCTGCAATGTGTTTGAGTGCACAAAAGTTAACTTCATATATAAAAGAAGCTTAAAAGAAATTCCAATAGTAGCAATGTTTCCTAATGAGCAGGGATGTTGCAGCAAAATTTGCAAAAGACTTATGCCATATTCTAAACTTCGACTGCTCAAACCTAATGTCACTTTTCGCAGGTGCTATGCTATAAATATTACTAAATTTTCACTTATATATATATATATCAAAACAGTTCCTGCAGATATTGACATTGTTTTAATATTGCTTACGCTGAAACTTTAGGTCCAAATTGCTGCATAAATTCGTCCACAATAGATGTCTTTCTTGATCATGAACCACCGCCAACAGCAACTAAGAATTTGGTCCATCTATCCCAAAGTAAGTCCACTAGTAAGCAACATTTTTGGTGTGTGTGTGTGACCAAATGCCATTTGATTTTGAAGTATGCATTTCTGATTGGGAGTACTAGTTTGTACATAACTAGATTTAGGGCATGTTTGGGTAAACTTCTCTAGAAATACTTCTAGGAGAAAAAATAAGAAGAAAAAAAGGAGATAATTCCATAAGCTAAAATGAGTTCTCCATTACTTAATTTGTAGATGTTCTATCATCTTTTATAGAAGTTATATGAGAGAGCTTCTACAAATTAACTAATAGAGAGCTCATTTTAGTTTATGAAGAAGCTCATTTTCTTATTTCTCTTCTTATTTTTTTTCTTAGAAGTGCTTTTAGAAAAATGCATCCAAACAGACCCTTAGTTGCACAGGGATATAAAGAGGGTATAAATGAGTATATTAGTGATATATTTTTGTTAACTTAAGAAAATAAATTTAAATTACCATTAAAAGCAATTTGATGTCAAACTGGAGACCTTTATATTGTGTATGCTATAAATAAATGTCAGCATGAAATGCTTTCATTCTGCATAAAAATAGATGTAAAAGTACTTAAACCTATCATAAAGTGGGATTTGAAACATCTTAATCCAAATAATTGTATATACTATAGATTTCTTGTTGATGTTCCTTGCTATGGATTTGGAGTAGTGATCAGAACAGGAACAATAGCACAGTATGATTATGGCAATCAAGAACAAAACATGCAACACTATGGACAACCACTTCCTCCTCTTTATGACATGACCGGAATTCTGAATGAATTCCCTCTTTTCATCAGCTATGGAGGGCAAGATACTCTATCTGATGTAAAGGATGTGCAGGTTTTGCTCAATGACCTCAAAGATCATGATTGGAACAAGCTCGTGGTATTGTTGAACGAAGACTATGCTCATGTTGATTTTGTTATGGGTGTTAATGCTAATCAAATGATCTATGATCCTATGATGGATTTCTTCAAGGTTAATTGATTTTATACTATTGCTAGTCGTACTTTAAATAATGTAAATATTTTTGCATCAAGTTAGATCAATAGAATATGCTACATTTCCTCTCTAATCAATCACAAATTTTGATTTCTGTTCTCAGTCATAATTTAACACCTTAATAGGGTGTACTGTATTATAATCCTTCGTCAAATTTTGCATCATATTCGCATTCAAATCTCATAAAAAAAATGTTAGCATTCAAATACACAAGAATTCCAGTCATTAATAGTTTAAAATAGGTTTCTGTACACCCTTGATTTTAATTAAAATAGTGCTTATGAATCGACTTTAAACGAAGGATAAATATATCCTTATTTTCTAACTTTACACATCAAATTTATGTTATTATGTAATTAAGTCAAATGTATTGGATAGATAGTTTTGTACGAGTAGTATGATTATATCACGCCATCTTACATGGTGCATTTTATATCCTAAAAGAAGAAAAAAATCTTACAGGTTCCAAAAGCAGTGGTACATATTTGATATTCTTTATGCATACTTTGAGAGGTGGATTTCATGGGTAGAAACAGAAGATAAGCTTTCCTTTTAGCCAAACAAGATTATGAATCCCAGGTTTAAACAAGATTATGTATAGAATATTAGGCATGTACATCTATTGTTCTACTAGCATCAGTTTAGTTTGCTATAAGCCTTTTTTTAATCATATTATCGGTACGAAGTATCCACTGACTTTGCCGATGACTAATCTCCGTCGAAAAATCTGACTGACCACCTTTAATGAGATTCTCTCCTTTCAACCACATTTTTTCCATTCATAAGACTCAAATCCGAGATCTTACTTAAGGAAACCGAATTCAGTACCACTCGGACTAAGAACATATTGTTTAAGCCTTTACTTACAGGAACAGATAGATAATAAGAAAAAAAATGAAGAGAAAAAACAAATCCTTCTTGTGGATAAAGAGAAGAGAAAAATAAAAATAAAGATCACATATTGTGATTATGCTCGAGACAATTTTTCGTATTTCGTAAGTCATTTTTAACACAGATTACATGTTTGGTTAACTGTTCTGAACATACTTTTGGGTGGATGCTAAACTGAATGTATTTTTGGAAAGGACGCAACAATTATCCAAACATGCACTAAGGAGTGTGCGGGTTGGGGGTTCACAAATCTCAGATTGAGTATACGGTAGTAAAATATGTAAGGAAAATAATAGTCGGGTAATAGAGATTATAGGAAAAAATTGTACCCTCATTACCATGATGCACAACAGGTATATATGATCATAAATGATCTGGTATAAATCTTTCAGTAACAAGAAAAAACTGCCCTACTTTTATCCATCATCCAGAATCAGTCACATTGAGTCACGGAAACACAGCCAGGGAAAGTGGCATGCCTATCCGCCACTGCAAACAATCCCCTAAGCTTTTTGTTTTAACTCATCTGTTCTCTGTTCTAGTACCATTTTTCCTTTTAGCACCACAAACAACTAATTCTTGAAGATTGATGCAGATTCTCATTTACACACATAAAAAAAGAAAACAAAAAAAACATCAATACTTACTGTTTCAAGCTTGTGGTTAGAAAGGAAGGCTAATCAAAAGCTCTATAGAGATCGGATCCAGATGACTGCTCTTATGTCTAAAGCTACTTCTTGATATTCCAGTTATGGGATGTGCGAGGTCCGGTTGCAATGCCTTCGTAGTAATGTGAATCGAGCTTTCCTTTGTTCCAGGCTTTGATGAAATCAGAAAACAACTCGCGTGCTGACTCAGCCAAAAGATCCGAGAAAAACACATTCTTCTCTTCTTTTAGCCAGGTAGCAAACTCGTTGTTCTTTGCAAAGTAGTCATCATTTGACAATTCTTGGAAATCCTACATCCAAAATAACCAAGATGAACAGTAAATATCAACAAACCAATCGACAAATAATATCAACAATCACTTCTAACAACTAAAAGTACATAACTATATCAATATATATCAACAAGATATCGGTTATAGCCTTTTAAAGGAATGATGTGGCATGACTAGATGGGAATGGTCCATCTTAAAAGTTTTAAATTATTTTGATAATTATACAGTAGCAACAAAATTAAGTCTTCAAAATATGGGAAACAAACATTATTGGGCTGTTGAACATTGCAGCATAAACTATTCGTTTTATTTTTTCTACAGTATTTTTCTGTCTAGTAAAATAAAAGCATTCCTCGCCCATATCAATGAATTTTGTAGAAAAAACAATGCTGTTAAATGTGGGGGTGAAGAAAAAAATAAAAAAAATTAATAGATGCAATTGTTGAAGAGAAAAGCATGAATGCAAAAAAGAAAGAAAAAAGAAAGGAAAAAGATCTGACCCAGATACAGCATGACAGTAATACAAGATTATTTTGCATGTAGCATAATAAATAATATTATATATATAACTTACCATATGGCCTTCAACTTTGCTATGTTTGCTTCTGTGCTTATCTTTCAACTTCCCTGAAATAACAACAGAATGTAGATTTATTTTTGCATGAAAAGAATCCCATTTGATAGAAGAGAGTAAATTAACCAGAACTCTAGTTCAATGAACAACAAACAACACTAAACAAAGTTAATGCTCGTCAAATATAATATTAAGCAATGATGAGTAGAAAATTCCTAATAGAGAGGAAGCACATGAACATCTCTACTTCACTTGTGTTACAAAAGTAAGTATCGGACTAATTTAGAAAGAAAATCTTTCAAAGGAAAATTTCTAGTTTTCTTGCTATTCACCAAGAGAGCAATTGTTATATGGAAAATTACCCAGCTATGAGAAAAAATTTAACCAAAATTTGTATTTTTAAAAATTGAAGCATTTTCAAGAAAAGATGGTGAAGTACCATGCAATAATCAGCATAGCCATTGATAACAGCAGTTCATGAGTTGTGATAGAAGACAGTAAAATGTTTAAATTGTAAGCAACAGTAGCGGGTAATTAGTATTTTGAGTTTGCTTGGCTTTTGCATTTTGAAGAGCATTTTCAGTAGACAATCACACCAAATAATGGAAGTTGTAGATAGACTTTCCACAACAAGTTTCCCTCAAAAGAAGAACATTCAAGGATTATCCATTACTAAGTGAATTTGACAACTTAACCTCAAACACTTACAATATTGATGTAGGACAAACCAAACAGAATATGGTAGGAAGAAAGATCTTGGAGAGGCTTAGAAATTATAAAGATATGATTTGTAATTAGGAAATATCTACAGCTGATTATTAGGGATTATGATCATTATTAGGGAATATTATAGGGAATATGGAACAAGGGGAGAGAGGGAGAAGAGAGGGATAAAAGGAGAATCAACCAACAATTTCAATCATAAATTCAGTTTTTAAAACTATTTCCCTAAGAGCAATGGTTAATAGATCGATAAATAGAAAATTTCTATTTGAAACCATGTCAGTTAATGCATTGATAACATTAAATGTTACACTTTTAAAAAAGACTTTTCACTTTAGATTTCTTAAGCACTGCCCTGAGGATAATGTTATATGTTATAGATTTACCAATTACAGAGAAAATCCAAATTTATGTCTAAGTAATCCTAATTATTAAACATTCTAGAAAAAAATGTATTCCACTATGAATGATTGATTTCAAAATTCAAAGAAGAGAGATAAAAAGGGATTTAGATCAATAGTTGTACACTAATCTAGGCTTAAAAATCAGGGGAGATATTCTCCTCTTAACTGGCAGTGAACTAAAAGAAGGAAAAATATACAAGAGATCCTTACACAATAAAAAGCATATTCTCCTAACTATACAAATCAGAATCAATCTGATAATTCTGTTTAATGCTATAAATCTGGAGTTAATCTCCAAAAACTACGAAGACACAATCACCAACAAACTTCAATATTGGGAAAATGGAAAATCTACCAATCCTATAATGCTACCCTACTTACAATGTATCCCTAACACATAAAAATATGACATTCCATAATCCTAATAATATTGTCAACATCCCATCATTATGGCTATTAATTATATGAGAAAAAAGATTATGCACTGACAGTGTAAAAAGTTTTACACAGTCATCCAATCACAACCCACCATGTATATTAAGTTTGTTGACTTTTAAAATAATTATCTTAAAATAATTCAAATGGTAATTTGTGATTGGATGACGGTGTAAAACTGTTTTACACCGTCATTGCATAGAAATTAAACTCTAATTATATAGTCAATAAAAAAAACATCATCAACATTGCCAAAGAGAAAGATAGAAAAAAGTAGCCAATAGAATCTGTTGTGAAATGGCATAGGATAGTGGGCCTGGGGAGATTATCAACATCCAGGGGAGAGATGCATGGTTATGAGCTGATCAGCAGGAGCTCTCATGATATGAGAATTCCCTATTTCCACCTTGAGGGCAAGGTGGAATTTCAAGGGGGAAGTATTGTTAGGATGTATATAGTATAATGAGGAGGATTGAATAAAGACAACTGTTAGTTAGTCCATTAGTTATATAGCGAGACTAGCTAGCTAGTTAGTTAGAGGAGTTTGGTTAGATAAATAGGGAAATCAGATGGGGGAGGGTATTCGGTAAATCAGATTGGGGAGTGGGAGGAAAGATCCTTATTCAATTCTCCACTTTAGGTCCTATTTCCAATAATAAAGTTCTACTCACTTTATTCTTTCCACCTAGTTTCCATCTTATTTTCTGAGTTCCTATCAGGTAGTGATGTGTAATGCCTATACATTGCCCTATTACTGTAGGAAATCAAACATGTTGAGGGGTAGACATGATCATAAGAAATACTGACATTGTCCAAGACCCCAAGAAGTAAGCCTAAATGAATTCACATTCATTTAAATTGGGTCTCCTTTGAACTTATGTTACAGAACTGGAGAATTAGTGAGACAACTTTTCCCATTCATGCACCTAAGTATAAGAAAAGAAAGATGCCTAAAATTGATTTTAAATTCAAATTACATACAAAATATTGGCATGCCTTCTGGACTAGAACATCGAAGATTTTAGCAAATAAAGAATTAATCTCCATATCCTCTTGCTCCTAATCGAACTGGCTTAGTTTACAATCTCTCTCAATACCCTCCAAATCATGTTGACAACAGATAAACCCTTACTTTTCCTTGTTCCGCATTCTGTAAAGTAGAGATACGGTACTAATCTCTTAGATAGACTATCACATCCTAAGGCACTTTGAAAGCAACATCACTTACACAATAACACAAGGTTAATAATGTTACCATTCTTTGAATGTCTAGGTTTCATATGCTTATAATCTTATCATATTCAGTTCATTCAAGATTTAAAACTAATAGTCCCACCAAGGTTGAACTTGGTTGTCCAATCCAGACAATAGCACCTAAATATGCATGTATCATGTCCTGCAGACACTACAGTTAAGCAACAAAAATAAAAGCCTTATTCCACTAGATGAGGTTGGCTACATAGATCACACAATGCTATTTGTCTAAGCTTAAGACCAAATTGTCAAAGATATTATTTACCATAAGATTCCTCTTAACAACTTCCCCCAGATGTCCTTCTTGGTCTCTCACTCTGTATTTCCATATGACAAAAAACCATGCCGCCTACTCTTCTCGTTGGGCTTCCATTCACCTTCTTTGCATGTATCCAATCCAAACCATCTTAACTTATTCTCTATCATTTTTTCCTCAATCAGTGCAACACCAATATCTCCTTGTATACAATCATTTCATATCCTATCTTTTCTTGTGCCGCCATACATTCATCTCAACATTCTCATTTCTACCTTTTTTATCTCTCTTATTCTGCCTTGAAAGCCCAACATTGACAACCCTAAAATTAAGCAAATATTAACAACTAAAAGATACAAAACCCACTCACCCTTCTCAGAATTTTCTTTGGAATGCTCGTGAGATTTTTTGTCCTTCCTTTTCTCCTTCTTTTCCCTCTTCCGTTGCTTCCTTTCCTCATCCTCTACCGTTCTCCGCCTCTTGCTTCTCTTCTCATCTATCAATTAACCCCACAATTAGTAACAGACAATAAAGTTCCCACACAGAAAAATGGGTACAAAATACAATTGTTTTTTTCTTCTTCTTCTTCACTATTACGCAGAACCCATGAATCAAATTTTGTTCCAAAATCGAAACTTAGTTTGGATTTAGTGTTAGTCACAGATTTTGCATAGCGAGGGAAAGTGAAGTACCTTCGCGTTGGGAGGGTGAAGCTCGTTTCGATTTTCTATCGCTTCCCATGATTGATGATTGCTTTTGCAAACCAAAATGCTCACAGTGAAAGATGAACGTAATTTAAAAAATTAACGCGAATTTATGTTGGTTTATTTTGAGAAAATGTTTTTTAACGTGTTTTTTAAGATTTTTTTATAAAAAAAAATTAGTAATTGTTTTTCAATATGTAGTAAATTTTAGGTAAGTATTTAATTTTAAATAATATCTTTAATTTTATAAAAAAAATTTACTCCAACTTTATAATTTTTTAATGTTAATTTTATTTAAAATTAAAATAAATTCAATAACAATATAATTATATTGTTTGTTCGGCTTTAACATATGGGATATCGGATAATTGTTGTAAAAAAAAACTAAAATATAATTTTCAGTCTCTGTAAAGTTATCTAAGCTCGTGTTTTGTTCCTACAAAAATTTTGATCTATTTTTTCATCTCGTAAAAAAGAATTATAAAGTTAAAGATATTATTTAAAATTAACATATCCTCAGCATGGTCACTGAAGCATTGGACATCAGTCCCATTAGGAGGGTGTTCGTTTTGGATATTTGTAAGTTCCATTGGGCTATCCAGATGCAAGAATAATTGTTATTAGCTATTTTAACAGTTAAAGGTAGTGGGTGGTTATAGGCTATTTACTATGCATCATGTTCATAAATAAGTTGTAACCAATTCACTTTTTTGTTGGGTATATTATACCTTCTTAACAGAGGATGGCTTATATCTTTATACTTGTAATTTCTTTGGCATTTCTGATGCCAGTTTACATATATATAATATTTTCATTGGTTATATGAAGTCAACATCCGTAGAGAAGGCCTAGTCTTCCTTGACAGCAGTGGTGGAGATTGGAGAAGGCTGTGGGAGGGAGAGGGACTTATGGAGAATGAAGGGGAGTGTATTTTCAGGGTTATTTTTGGAAAATAAAATCAAAATGAGAGTGCACTAGTAAAAAGGGGAGAGGGGAAGTGTATATAACAATTCTCAAAATTGTATGCTATTGACTCATTTTTAGCCCAGCCAGCACTTTCTTTAGCTGGGCTAGAATTCCTTCAAGAGAATGGTGATTTCTATATTGTGCTTAGCTAGTTGACACTCTTTGTTAGTAGGGTCAATGGAAATTTTCTATCATGACCTAAATCCTCATATTCTCTAAAACCCAACTTCAATTTGAATATATTAAAAGACTAAAACAAATAACACTAAAATTCAAATTTACAAAATAAATAAATGTCTAAAAACTAAATTTACTTGAACTAAAAAAGATGTAAAAACTAGAATTTAAATAAGGATAAGAATAAATTGTACTTATGTGTACCAAAAAGGTAAATATAAGTTGTAGCTATAAGCTATCCTTCTTAGGAATTAAAACAATGAAGGAGCTGCATAGAAAAACACAATGAAGGAGCTATTAGTTCTCTTAATAGCTTGCCATATTCATGGGATTTCTATGAAAAAGAAATAAAGTCAGCTTTTACATTCGCTCAAAACTCCTTAATAAATCCAAATTTTACTTCATCTTTGGCCCTACACTCTTCTCTCCTTCACATACTCAAACCTCCTATTTGATTTTCTCCCCAGAGAAAGGTACAATTAGACTCTTGTTGTCATCATCATATATTTTCCTGAATTGCATGCTTTCAAGACACATTTGTTGTCTTTGTCATTTCTCGTAATGTTTCCTTAAAAACTTTGCTAGCCCGTTCAGTTGTTCCACCCCCTCAACTTTGACACCCCCAATCTCTAGACTTAACTTTGGATAGACATATGATATCACTAATAAAAACATCCAAAAAAATAATTAAATCTGTGAGCAAAAACATTTGTAAAACTTAAATTAGCCACATATACAAGACTAAAACCATTTAAAACTTGTCATTATGCTTCAACTTTAAAGTACTATTTTAATTCCTTATGTTTTGTCATTTTCCTATTTTCATCCTTAATGTTTTAAAAGTCTCATTTTAATATTTACGTTTATATATGAACCCAAAATAGTCTTTGTGTCCATTAAATGACAATGAAATGTTCAATTTATTATTATTTAGTATGTTTTCTGGCAATTTAGTTTTTTACAGTTCAAAACAATTAGAAATTTGTCAGAAATGGCTAGTTTGAAACATTTAACAGCTATCGAAAATAATTTCTATTCTCGCTGTTAAAAACATCAGAAATTATAATATCTGAAATTTAATTAAATTATTTAATACCTATTAAATGTTTTAAACAAACAATTATTAATAATTTTAAACCACAAAAAATATAATAAAATAATAATAAAATTAACATCACTTCATCGTTTACTAAAAAAATAAGACTTTTAAAACATAAAAATCAAAATAGAAAAATGAAAAATATATAATACACTAAATGAAATTTTTATCCTTTGTTCAATATTAAAAAAAATAATGAAATTGATACAGTAAAGACTAAAAATGTTGAAGAACACTTAATAAAAAAAAATGGTGAAGAACATGTCGTTTGTGTAAGACAATGATTTTTCCAAATGTATGGATGTAGAAGTTTACAGAAAAGATAGGACCCACAAGAGGGTTACACGCAAGATTTCTCTCTATCTTCTCATCCACCATTTCTCCAATTGGAAGCACACGCCATCGATCCTATTGCTCTATTATTTTCACCACTACTCAGAGTTGTTCATAGCCATACCACACCACAACACAACTCTTGTTCTTCCTTGTTTCTCTTTCTCCCATTATCCATTTAGAGACCCCAAATGGCCTCTGCCACCACTCTCTTCACCCCTAACCCCATGTTTTCAACTGAACACCACTCTCTCTCTCCATCTCCAACCATTCCCAAATCCTTCACTGGCCTCTGCAAGCCCTTCCATTCAAGGGTCCCCACTTCCATCCCCTCCTTCCATTGCAGAAGACCCAAATTCTTTGTCAGGGCCACTGTGAGTGTTTCTGCCTCACCCTGTTCTCCCAATGCTACAAAGTTTTCTTCTTTTTTTTCTGGGTTTATTAGGAGTTGCCAAATTGTACCGACAAGACTCAAGTTTTGATTTTTGTTGCTGGGTCTATGCTCAATGATGCTCAAGTTTTATTTTTTTCTTTCTGGGTCTATGCTTATTTGTGCAATGAACTTGCCGGTTGTCCTTGGTATGGTTGGGAGGTTTTTTTAAATTTGGGTGATGCCCTTTACTGATGAATGAATTCAATGGATATGATTTTTGTTTTAATTGGGGTTTTTTGTTTGTGCAAACTTTTGTTGCCTTTTACTTTCTCAAGGTGTGATACCAAAGTAGAAATTGCTGGTAATGTTATATGAAGTTCAGAATAGTATTCAGCTGAGGGAAAGTTCTGTAATATCTAGGATTTAGCTGTGTTTCGATTGAAAATTTAGTTGAAGTTTTTACATGGTTATTGGCTATATTTTGGACAACAGTGTTGCTTGTTACTTCAAAAGACGTGAAGTACTGAGTGTTGTCTATTTTGTGTGCATTTGATAGTTGTTGTTGAAGACCTTCTCATTTTAATATGCTTGACAATTCTTTCCCTTCAGGATACATGGTACCTACGGTCTTTTGTGAATTCACTGAATTGGTATTGTGTCATGGCGTGTTTGGTTAAGATTTTAACTAGCAAAATGGGGAAAAGTTGGAATTCCAATTTACCTTTCATGCTTTTGGATATTGTTTATAGGAAGTTTATTCATCCTTTTTTGCTCAATCTCTGTTCAAATCGAACAGCATCTAATACAATCAAGCTCTTAGTTTTCTACATGGTACTCTTAGCCACAGTGGTCAAACTCAAGACTCAAGAGTTTATGTTAACTCGTAGAGGGTTGGTAAACTCAACTTGTAAATTCAAAAGGGTTTTACCCTTTACTGAAATAATATTAAAAATACATAATCATAGTATACAAATCAAATATAATACTTTAAAATAATACAAAAACTAGCATTTCAACTTCATAATAAAGCATACCTTACTAACAAATTATGATAGTACAGACATTCTCAATGATCTAAGTTATGAAGTTCTCAAATTTCCGTCCAAAACATTCTACTTTTAATAATAAAAAATAACAAAAACTAATTATTAATTCACAGACAAAATATAATAACAGAGAAGAGGGTTGCTGGCCTTTTGGTTTGGACATACAGATTTCAGTTTTAATAATGTATGAAGGCAGTCATGGGTTTCAAGGCACACCTCCTCTAGCTTTCATTTACATGCAGGTTGGAAGGGTGCGGTTGGTTCTTTTGCCAGTTGCTGGCTTCTGTTTGTGGCTGGCTGGGTCCTTTCATAGGTTGCTGGCTTCCTGTTGTGGGCTTTGCAGATGTGGGTGTCACAGATGGTTGTCTTTTTGTAAAGTGAGGGTGTTATAGATCTCGGTCATGGTTGGTTGCCGGTTAAAGAAGAATGTTTGGTGCTGCAAGGTGGTTGATGGTGGCCAAGGTCATTCATTGGAAGAATGGTTGATGGGCTGGGCAACACTTGAATGCAATTGCAGGTCACAATGGATGTCGTGGATTTTGACTTTAGAGTGACTTAGGTTTTAGAACAAATCAAAAAGGAAGCTACACTTAAACACAGTTGTTTGGTGGGGTTGAGTGATGTTTTGCTGCATTGCTATGAACTTGTGAACTTGCCCCTGAACTCGCAAGTTTATGAGTTCTTCCAAGTTCATCTGAGTTTGCAGCCAAGCAAGTTTACAAGCATTCTGGTTGATAGGAAAAAACATAAACTCGTACAAGTATACGATTTAAAACTGAGTTTAACTGCCACAATTCTCCTTAGAATGGGGGATGGTTTTTTATGTGCACTGTTTTGTTCAACTTGTTTTTCTTTTCTACTTTCGATTGCCTTTAAAAGACTTTGCAAAGATTGTTATAGAAAGTGGAATTTACTGATGGAATTGAGGATAGGAAATAAATGTAGCTTTAGCATTAAGACTAAAAATTTATAGGGGAATAAAAATCTTGATCAATGGTTCAATTAGGGAATTGGTTGTCTAATTTTGCATTCATAGAACATCCTATCGATATTTGCAAATCATAATCTTGATCAATGTTTAGTGATACTACTATCATAGTGTTGAATTTGGGAAAACTTACCCCTGGTTTAACCTCTAATATGCATAATATTTCCATCCTATCTTTCATATAGTTATAGTGAGATTCATTTGAATGGAGAAACAAATTTTGACATGTGCTGTTTTTTCATTGGGTGTCTGTATGGTACACTTTTTTTGGTCTTTTTGTCTTCTGTACATGCACATTAATTTCATCTTCAGTTAGAGAATGGACTATTAGCTTGCATATCAAATTGTTGATTAATGAATAATATCATCATCTTGAAAATTCATGTGCTTCTGCTGTACTACAGGTTATAAAGTGGAGATGTCCAAAGCAAACTATCCCTCCCGATGATACCGGTTTCCAAAAGAAACTCCTGTATCTGGAATCAATCGGTATTGACTCTTTCTCGCTTATTGAAAACCATCCAACAGTGATCACAACTTCTCTTGCTGACATAAAATCCACCGTGGAATACATTACCTCCTTGGATTTCACCGCAATTGAGTTTCGGCGTATGGTTGGCATGTGCCCTGATATTCTGACCACCCAAGTCTCAGACCTCATACCTGTCTTCACCTTCCTTCATCGCGAGGTTCATGTGCCTGGCTCGCATATTAAGCGGGTAATAAATCGCCGTCCCAGGTTGCTTGTCTGCAGTGTTAGTAAGCGACTTCGTCCTACCCTATACTTCCTCCAAAGTATTGGCATAGAAGAGGTAAACAAGCACACTGACTTGCTATCATGTAGTGTTGAAGAAAAGTTCATGCCCAGGATTGATTACTTTGAGAATATCGGGTTTTCTCGCCGTGATGCAACTTCAATGTTCCGAAGATTTCCTCAGCTGTTTTGTTATAGTATTAAAAATAACTTGGAGCCTAAATACAGTTACTTTGTGGTGGAGATGGGGAGAGATCTGAAGGAGCTGAAAGAATTCCCACAGTATTTCTCATTTAGCCTAGAGAATAGGATTGAGCCTAGGCATAAACAGTGTGTAGAAATGGGGGTGTGTTTTCCTCTCCCTGCCTTGTTAAAAACAAGTGAAGTTAAATTTCAAAGTAGATTAGACGTATGTGTAAATTCTTCAACCCCTTTGAAAACATCCCCTCTGTGGTCTGCTGGCTGTGATGTTTATGACGTATAGAATAACAATTGCATTGTATATTTAATTGCTTTTGTGAATTTCTACAACAGCCATTAGGTGCTTTTGGCCTTTCACTATGGAAAAGTTAATCAGTCATGAGCCATCCCTTCTAAGCCCTTGTTTTTTTGTGTGAAACGAAGTTTTGCATGATTTCCAAACCAAACAAATTTTGCTTTGGCCATAACTCGTTTCTAATGAGATAGTAGTACAAACGGACTCTAAACTTGAAATCTTGGATGCTAAACTTGAAATCTTGAATAGCAATTTTCTTTAAATTTCCTGATAACTGTTGCAATTTTTCAGGAACAGTAATGACAGCTCTTGACTATCCACATAATATATGAACTTTCATATTCGTGCATCTGTTTCAAAACAATGTCCGCTGTCTCTGCTTTGCTTTGGTATTGTGACATGCCAAGTTTAAGAAGAGGGATCAATTAAAGTGATCTCAAATAGAAGTAGTTAAGCTTGCACTCAATAGCTATCATTGGTTGCTAATGGTGCTGCCAATTTTGGTACATAAAAATGACTATTGGCATTTAGAAGCGGGAGATGGACATTACTAGATCAAGAAAATAGATGTGGTCCATGAACATTGAGATAGTGAGGTAATATTTCACCTTGACTTTTGATGTTCCAAAGATGATTTTCAAATACAATTGTTAATATAAACTAGTTTAATAATCCGTGTTGTATTAAATTTTTTTATTTATTATTATTTTATGAATAAATTATTTTTAATTTTTATTATTAAATTCATTCCACCTTTGCAAATGATCCTAAACAACATCATTACTAGGCCCATGAAACCCCTCATCTGAACAAGGGAGTTGTTATTGGTCCCTCTCAAGGGGTTGATCCCCATTTTTGTTCCAAAATTTTCCTTCTCGCAGAGTCATGATTTTATTGAATAAAATGTACAATAGAAACATGATTTTGTTGCTTAACCAATTTTGTATTCCCTCATCACAACAAAATCGAGATTTCATTATTTTTTTCCACAACACAACAGAATCGTTCCATTATGGCATTGTACTGCTTTTCAAAAAATTGAAAAAATATATTTGGTGTTTTTTATTGATTGAACATTGCATTTATTGATTGAACATTGCTTTTTAGACGTATTGACTTAATATTGTTTTTTCTGATACACATATCAATTGTATTAAATATAGACAAAATCTAAACCGTTTATATTGTTGGGACAATCTCAACCATTGGTATGACTCATGAGAGAATAACATATCATCTAATATAAACAACAGTTGGGTTTGATGCAACTCAACACATTTGCTTGATATTCACCATATTGTTTAAAACATGGAAAATGTATTTGTTGTTGTGTATTGCAATGGTGACATAATTTCATCATTTGAAGAGATATTATTGAATGTTCTAGTGATTCTAAAGTCGTCACAATAAGTGAAAACATGTCGTTTGATACTTTAAGAAAACAATTATGGATGTCATTAGAGGTTGTATAATTTTAGTTGATCTTTTTTATCATCAACCTGTTTATGTTGGTGATGGTTGTGTTGAATATGAGTGCATGAAGCTTAAACTCGACGATGATGTGAGAAAAATATTTTTCATTTTTTTGAAATTTAGTAGCAAAGGTCTGATTAAGTTAAATGCAACTTTTGAACGATCTTCGGATAAAACCTTGTCGTGCTACACAAACCAAGGAAAGCAAGATTTGCTAATGAGATCATTGCTCTGATACGTGATAAATATGTGCAGTCATGTTTTTACTTTATAACTACTTTTTTAAAGAAAAATTTGTATTATTAGTGTTTCTTTAGTTGTTGGTGTTTGTTATATGGATCAATTGAAGAGATCATTGTTGTTACTAGGTGTATGTTGTTTAAAGAATTGATGTACACGAAAAAAGAAGTAATTCAACAACAATATAAACTAAAAAAAGTATGTCAAAACAACAAAAATTGTGCATACTACATCAAAAGATAATAATACAAAAAATCAACCGCCTTTATCCTTGTCAGGCCTCTTCTTGCGTCTCTATGTGTCTGAGTTCCACCAAGCTACTAAGTCCTCCTCCAACAATTGCAAAGCTTGTTGTATAACCTAATGATTATTTGTGCCCTCTAGCACAACTCTGAGGTCTAGCAAGCTCTACATAGCTCCCAACGTCATCTGAAATCGACTCTGCAATAACAATTACAATTAGTAACTATTATTTCAGTGGCAATTTAGAAAAAAAAATCAACAAAATCCAATTTGCATTACTTGACAAGAGTAGTCTCCCCTGATACATATAAACGCAACAAAATCGTGATTTTATTGTCTTATATTTTCAATAACACAACAAAATTACAACTCCGTTGTTTTTTGTGGAAAAAAAATAAATAATTGGATTGTAATTCTGTTGAACAAGAAATAGAGGAAAAAAACCCACCTCAGACGCGAGTTGGGAAGGAGAGAGAGACGGGTGGGGCAAGGAGAAGTATTGGTTGAGGAGAAGAAATTGGTTCGAAAGGGAAGGAGAATGGGAAGAGAAGGGAAGGGAAGGCTGGGAGATGGGGGACAGAAGGTGGGGAGAGCGGGGAAGAAGGAAGAGGAAGGGGTGGAGAAATTTGAAGTTGAGGACAGAAAGGTATTTTCGCACAATGATAGGGGCCAATAACAATATTGATAGAAGCCAATAGTAGCCCCTTCGGAACAAAGGGTCAAAGCCCAACACAGACCAAATACTTAAACCCAATGCCCCTCTCGGCTTATAACACATCACTTCACAACAACCAATCAGCAACTAACATAACTTCCTTCCTTCCTTCCCGCGTCTTTTCCCTCTCTTCTCTGCACCAAAGATTCTGAAGAAACCAACCAAAATGCGAAGCTGCATCATCAACCTCTGGATCGTGGCGGCACTCGTCGTCCCCGTGCTCCTCTCTCTCAGAAGCCCTCGAGGCGAAACCCAAACCCAAACCACTTCTTCTTTCTCCGATTCTTCTACCTTTTCTTTGAAGCTTGCAAATGGATTTGGCTTCTATGCTGTCTCTTTCCCTTTCAACCAAAGGATACGTGATGGGTCCAATCTCGAATACGATTTCTATAGGGACACGTGTCCCCAAGCGGAGGGTGTTGTTCGTTCGGCGCTCACTCGCATATACTTCGACCACAGGGACGTTGCACCTGCTCTGCTTCGTCTCTTCTTCCACGATTGCTTCATCGAGGTCCTTCTTTTTTTTTTGTGGGGTTGCTTTTTTTGTTTTTTTTTGTTTTTATAAAGTTTTGTGCTTTGTGTTGAAACCGAAATGGGGCGTCTTTTGTTTTTCCCTTTCTTGCGTCCAAGACCATGAATTTGGAGTATTTGTTGTGTTTATTCAAATGTGTGTTTCTTGATTACTTGCTTTTTTTCCCTTAAGATTTTCTTGATTCCTTCTTCTGACTATGCTGTTTGTGCTTTGAATAATGAATAATGAATATCCTGAATATTGATCATGATCTTGTGCTATTATGTAGATCGTTGATTTTCACTTTTTCTTTATAGAGTTTAATTTTTATGTGTAGAAACCCTTATACCGTCAATTAATTAGAAATTACGACTGATATGAATTTTAAAGTAATTATTAAGAAGGTTAATAATCTTACGGTTCATGTTAATTTATGATTGAATTACATTTTAATTAAATTGTTTTTTATGCATGTAAACAATCTCTTAATATACTTTTTGTTGCATTTGGGGTGTTGCTGAATCAGGGGTGTGATGCTTCTTTGCTGTTGGATGAGAACAATGGTGATAGAAACCGTTCGGTGGAGAAGCAGGCTGTGCCAAATCAGACATTGAGAGGTTTTGACAAAATTGAGCTGATAAAAGAAGAGGTGGAACAAGCATGTCCCGGGATTGTGTCTTGTGCTGACATACTTGCTCTTGCAGCAAGAGATTCCATTCTTCTGGTACATATTTCTTTGTTTCCAATTGACTTGGATTGGGACTATACTGTATCTTGAGTTTCAGTTTACGTTGATAGTTTAGGATTTGTTGTTCTGATTGTAGTAAGGATGGCAGATGGAGAGTTTGGGTGTTAAATTGAAGATCTGAATTCTGATGCATTTTGACTTCAATTGCAAGTTTGGAACCTGTAAATGCTACATGGCTTGGTCCTGTTTCTCTGTCCTGAAACTTATTAGCCATCAAAATAATATAACAAAAAGTAAAACAATAATGATGTTTTGATAATATTTCTGGACTGGTTTATTGCTTCATTTGTTTTTTTTTTAAAACTGAAATACCATCTTTTACTAGCCAAGTAGTGATGCCTAGTTCATTTTCATGCTATCATTCTCACATGAATATTTCACGGGGAAAGCCAGTTAGAAACAAGTTTACTAAATCATTTGAATTCAACTTTGTTCTGATTCTCTTTCCAGCAACTGCTTGTTGGTTTGTTGCAAGTTTGTCTTGACTCATTTGTTTCGTCTCTCTTTATGTTACTTTTGTCCTTGTTCAATCATGTGTCTATATATTATTCATGCATGTCCTTGATAAGATAAGCAAGTGCATAATTTTTCCTTGAACTTGACATATTGATATTATGATTTGAGGTAGCAAAGTTTTCAAGAATATCTACTTTTGCTGTTATATTACACTTCTTAGAAGTTCAGCATCATTGTACCTATGATATGTTTTGTGGATCTCCATGGCAGGCTGGTGGACCTTTCTATCCAGTTTTAACAGGAAGAAGGGATAGCCATCAATCATTTTTTGAGGAAGCAACTGATCAGATTCCCAGACCTGATGATAACGTTACACGCACACTAAATCTCTTCAATCTCAGAGGATTCAATGCAAGAGAAACAGTCAGCCTTCTTGGTACTTACTCTACATTTCTTGTATCAGTCTAAATATATGTAATTTTCGGTCCCCATTCTTAATAAGTTGTAATCTAGTTCTCATCATTTTTTTTTGTTTCTTTCTTTATATAGTTTGGCAGTCTCACTATTAGTTTTTTGTTTATTTTGTCCACTAAGTGTGTGTCTTGCTTGCATTTTGGTCACTCTAAATATTATTAGGATACCAAATGAAAACCTATGATTAGTAGGATCAAAAAGTAAGTAAAGCCAACACTTATTGTCATGTGATCCATAGAGTCTTTAACCAAACCAGACGACATTGCACGATTTATGTAGCCAATCTGACCTAGTGGATTAACACTTTTGTTGTTGTTATCGTTGTTTTCTGGTTTTTATTGGTTTTCAGCGTCATCCATGAATAGAATCTGACTAACAAGGTGCATTGGTTTGTCTGTTGATGATGTGCAGGAGGACACAACATTGGCAAAATCGGCTGCGACTTCATTCAGCAAAGGCTGTACAACTTTCAAGGCACAGGACAACCAGACCCCAGCATCCCCCTCGATTTCCTTCGCCAGATGAGGCTAAACTGCCCAGACAGCAAGAACAGCAGCACCAGCATAGACGAGTTTACGATCTCAAAGCCAGTGAGCAGTGATTTCCACTCCAAAATGGGGATGTCATACATGCAGGCACTGTCATCTTCAGTGTCATCAGGAGCATCATTTGACACTCACTACTACCAGAGCCTGCTAAGAGGAAGAGGGCTTCTTTTCGCGGATCAGCAGCTGATGGCCGAGCAGAAAACCGCCAGATTGGTCTCTGCTTATGCTTCAGATGATGGATCAACCTTTCGAATGGACTTTGCTAGGGTCATGTTGAAAATGTCTAACCTTGATGTTCTAACTGGACTTCAAGGTCAGGTTCGAGTCAATTGCTCACTACCTGTGTCTTCTTAAGAGTGAGTATGTATGTTCCTTCTGGCAGCAGTCAGATATCTCATTGTTTTGTACAGTTTGGTATACCATACCAAATTTGATTCCCAACAGGATATACATTTGAGGCTAGTTTTGGTTATGTAAAGTGGCTGTGAGTTTCAAAACTTGGCTAGTCTTGGTCAAGTTGCATAAAATGTTTAGCTTGTGGAAATGTGTTCTTTCATTTCCTACTATATACAAAAAAAAAAAAAAAAAGTAAAAGAAATCCATACTATCATAGGTTCATCTCGATGATGTATGAGTTTTTTGTTGCATGGATATTATTAGTCCATCAAATCAAATATATATAAAATTAAGAGGTATGACTTTGATTCATATATACCAATTCACGAGATTTATTTGGGACATAAAATATTAGTATTACACTTTCTAATATATTTTATTGAACATACTCTATTATATTATTAATTAAAATTTATTAAAATTACGAAATTCCATACGCTTTCACTTCTAATCTAACAAATCTTACTCATGATTTTTATAAATTTCACCAAATTTTAACAAATAAAAAGATGTGTTGGAATGAATGTATCATGACACTTCTCATAAAATCAAACCAACTTATTAAGTAAAATTAAATTCTAAAGTGGGATCATTCAAAAGTTAACGATAGCTAAATTTACTACAATCAATCGCCGGAATACTTGATAAATAGCAACATAGACGAAGTATGCGCCATCTGTCAAGATTATAACAACTAAATAAATTCTTGGATTTCTAGCAAGAACTAAGAAAGGTCATAATGGCCACGTATTATTCTTCTTGGTACCTTGCAATTTTGTTTATGGTAGTGGTTTCTAGTTGCACTTTTGCATTGCCATTTCGTTCAGTTTTATTAGCCAGTGAAAGTGAAGCGTTGGATTTTGGCTCAAATTAAAGAGCACAACCCCATCATCTTCATGTTGGAGCCATTGGCATATAGTGATAAGGTTATTAAGGTGCATTATTCTCATCGTGCATTATTATCAACAAGAACTTTATTAGTTCTATTTGATCAGATATACCTCTGTTATGTACATCAATAAAAAATAAAAATAAAAAGATATACATGTTAGACATAGCAAAAAGCCGTATGCGTTCCTAGAAGGAATCATTGTTCAAATAATTGAACTTGATTTGTTAATATATAATAAATATATATTGTCCATGATATTATCCTCTATTTGTTTGTTACTCACTAATGATCAGTCATTAAATTTACTTATTATTTTTTAAAATGTTAAAATATATTAACAGTTGTCACTGACAGTAAAATATTAACATTTGGCTGATTGGACGATCGAAATATTAATGGGGTTAGATATAGTAAAAGAGGTTAGTCCACGTATTTAGTGCTTAATGTTTTGAACAGAATTTGACTAATTGGACGTAAGTAGTTAAAACTATAAGAATTAAACTCGTAAACTAATCAAATTCATATATAATCAAAGTCCAAAATGGATTAATTTTAGAATTAATAATATCATTGCCTTTTCGATCTCTCTCTTTGTGCATGTTAAAGACCCAGTTTTTATTTATTTATTTATCTGTATCTAAATCTTCCCGACAATTTTTTTTAAAATATTTCATCAATAATTACCAACAGAGAGGATTCTAGTTTATTCGAGGTTTAATTCATAAGAGATATATTTCAGTTGGCATCAATTATTTTTATTGAACATTAATGGCTTTAATAGTATTAATGAGTAAAAAAAATGGGCCAACTAGCCAACCCAAATAGTAAATTTATATTTTAAAATGGATTTTTTAAAATACAATAAAATATACTGAATTTAATATTGAAAATGTAAGAAATAAATATCTATTTTTGCACAACTCATAAGTCTCATTGTCTGAATAGGGCTGACTAGCCACAATTGACACCCCAAAGTGACAGTGATCGATCAGGAGTTTACTTGACAGTGATAAGACTAAAACTTCTTGTATCCTATTATATTTTGAAAATTTTATTTCAAAATGGAAATTTGTATTTCATTTGGGTTTTTTGGAATGGAAGGGAGCGCATGAAGCAATAATTGCAGGAATCAACAGCCCAATGGTAAGCATGAATCAAGTATATGGTTCAAAAAGATAACGTTGACAGTAAAATTTGATGTTATAAAAATCAATATTATCTAAATATTTATTTTTCAAAAAAATATATTAAATTTTTATATTCTAAATTTATAAATCAAATGTGTGTCAATAAAATATATATTTTTAAAAATTAATAAACTATACATTTAAAATATTAAAATTAAATTTTGATAGTTATATTTAGTTAACTAGAATATAATTTCTCATTACATATTTGTTATACATAAATCTATTATAATTTTAATATTAATTATGAATACCCAACAAAAATTTCTAATTAAAAGTAAAATATGTACCTTAATTAAAGAAAATATAAAAAGCTAGAAGTTAGTATTTTTAAAAAATAACACTTCAAGTATATTTTAACAATACAATATCTTATACTATTGTATCGGGGCTAAAGATGAGTCGAAGTGAGCCGAGCTCAATTCAACATAAATAGTTCAGCTTGAAGTTCAATTTAAATTTGATATGAACCTTTATTTTTAGTTCAACTTAACTAAATTTAAACTCGTGCAAAAATTGATTCAACTCGTTAGCTCAACTCAATTTAAAATTATAACTATTGTACTTGTTTTTATTTATTCATTTCATACAAAAATTACTATTAAATTAACTTAAAAAATTATAAGAATTCAATAATATATAATATTTAATATATGCATAGATTTATATATAGATAGGTCTAGATATAAATAGATAGATGAAGAATGCTAGTGACACTTTCTTTAACATTCTCTTTTGAATACTCTCTTTAAAATGTGTTAGAATTTATTGAAAATAACGAATTTTGTAAATTTTATTTCTCATTTAATATAAATTAGGAGAAAAAAAAACAGTAATTGAGAAACACAACCTATCAAAATTAGTGATTTTTAATAAATTTTGAACAAGAGTATTCAAAAAAGAGTGTCGCTAGCATTCCTCATGGATAGATTTATATATCGAACTAGTTTATGATTCAATTGAATCCAGTTAGTTCAAGTTCTACTTAGGTATTTAATGAACTCAACTTTAAACTTAAATTTAACTTATTTGATTCATGAATCAAGTTTAACGAGTCAATTATTGAATTATGTTTTAAGTTGATTTGGTTCATTCTTCGCTTTTATGATATATATATTGTTGAATAAGATTTTCTGAGATATAGTATTCTTCAATATATCTTATATTATCACACTTTACCTTACAATCTGTGCCCAAATGTGCCCTGTCATCACCGAGTCCCTGACAACACATTTCCTCACAATTATTATGGTTGATGTACCAGCATGATTTAATTCGATTATTTTATGTTCTTAAGCATTTTTAAATATTAATAGCTGATTACAAATTGGTGAATTTTATTTGATTGAAATTTCGGGTAGTGTTCACTCTTGGTGTCAATACATGCAGTAATACAGGTAGGATCTCATAAATAAGCAAGAATTTTCCATGGATAAAAAGATACTACAAGTCTACACAAGTTTGATTCTTTAGCCGCATCCCAAATAAACCATTTCCCATGCGTTACTACGTCAACATGTGTATGCAGTCAACGTCGTCGGTGGTAACTCCCGGATATGGTACAACAACGAAATATGCTAATAGAGTCTATCATAGGCCATTGCTTAATTAGATGATCAAATCAACATCTATCTTTGATATCAAATCAACGCTTTACTTCTAAGATTTGTAAAGGCAAATCAAATCAAACACCTCTTTTATCTCACTGTTTACTGAAGTTCACTGCTCACCCTCATGATTGATTACAATACTCAACCTGAATGAATGAATTCAACATCCCCCATTGGCATTTGGTAGACTAATTGTAAGGAACTCAATGAGAAAGCAGCAAGTGATGACCACACCCACTAGGTAGCTCTTGTTTGGTAAGATCTTGTCCCAATCATTACTTGATCCTATGCATGACATCCACCAATTCACTTCTTTTTTCTCCTTACAATTTATGGCTTAGACTATTTTCCCCTTTTTCTTTCATAATTTTGTGATTTGGCTTCTCATTTACATGTTTAATTGAAATAAATAAAAATTAATGGATAGAAATTTTTGTGGTTTATGCCGGTGCAATAATATTTTAGGATTTTTTTTATCCATTATAATAAAAAACATATAAAAAAAAAGTTTATAACAACTAATCCAATTTAGACTTTCTTGTATAACGTTTTGTTTTATGTTAATAATATCTCAGGCTCTCTCCTAATAATCTCGACATATCATTAGCTTCCTATTGAACAATTTTGAGAGTGTCTTATTATTCTATCACTTTTTGTTATAAAAAAATCAAGGACAAAACTTAAACACAATTCTATACGTGTTGTTTGCATTATTCTTCAATCAGAAAATTGGAGTTTTATCTCGACAATCTACATTATTAATAAAATCCTTCATTACAAGAATTATTGAGGTAAAATTTCTATTCTGGTTGGAAAAAAGTACCAACAATACTTATGGAGCTGCATCTATGTTTGGTCTAAAAATAAACTTGAGTAAAAATTAATGGTTTTTAAGAAGTTAATTACCCTTAAATAAGAATAAAATTTCAAGTTTGAATCTTATAAAAAGAAAGTATACCGAGAGAAGCTATTTCCTCAAAATGAGTTCACTTGACTGAAAGTTGGATACCAATGGGAAATTGACTTGGTAAAATACAGCATTTGTGGCTAACTTATATACCTGCTACAGAGCTAGTATCATACTTGCAGTTTTCAATTCTTCAAAGGTGTGGGGACATGAAGAAAAACTGTCACACTAGTGGCAGTATGTTGAGAATATCACCTACCCACTTTCAACGTGTATGATAGTTGTTGTTTACCAACAATTTATTCAATACATTACACTGCATATTTGTGCTTCAATCTACAACCTGTTCCAACTTGATTTTGTGGGGGGAGTACATAAAACCCATCATACATCAAACGGACCTAATCTGCTTGATTAATTTACTAGTCAGTATACCTACTAAATAAAATCACAATTTTCATGATTTTCAAATGAGACTTGTTTTTCCCAACTACTGGTTTGTATATTAAACTAAAGACTATTATTATTATTATTATTATTATTTTGAGGCCAAGAGGACCATAATTGGATATAACCCAAGTCTAATTCAGATTCTGGCCTTGCCATGTCAATGTCATCAAAATCAAATGCTTGAGTGTGGTCCATTTCTGGCTCAACTGCATAGTTCTTTGGTAGGAAATGATCCTTGTTTGACTCCTTCATCTCACCAACTACTCCAAACTCATTCTCAAAGTCTTGGGACCACTTCTTGGCTTCAGCATCATGAACACTCTCTTCTCCAAGAATGATGTTTTGGATGGCTGGGAACTCACCTAATTGGACTTCATTTGATTGAAAAGATTCAAGGCTGTTATCATCATCTAACAACTTCCAAAAATCATAATCTGGCTCCCATGGAATTTCAATCAGTTGGTTTGGTTTATCCACCTCTTCTAACATGCTTCCAACATCATAATGTCCTAAGTAGGGTAATGGAGAGGCCAATTGTTCTTCTTCTGGTTTGTGTTCAACAATCTGGCTTGTGTTTACTATGTTTGACTCATCAGAAGACAATGAAACTGATGACCCTTTTGGATCCTCAGTGATGTTAGCAAGTTCATTGGACACTTGTTTTTCTGAATCCTGCTCCATTTTATCTTCAATTGATAATTTCTCTGCTTGGTCATTAAATTGATCATTGTTACAAGGTGTTGTGGTCTTTGGTGAATTTGGTCTCTCATAAGAGAAAAACGATTCAGATGATGAGGAAGAGGCGGAAGTGATTGATGATTCTGGCTTGGATTCATCAGCACTTGATTCTGAACCTTTTTTTGGAGCCAATCTTTTCTTCAAGTGGGTGTTCCACACATTCTTGATCTCATTGTCAGTCCTACCAGGCAAACGTGATGCAATCTTCGACCACCTGAAACCAATTTGTGTACAAACCATAAGATTAGATAAATTCATGACACAATTCAAGAAAACAAAGCCAAAATTAACATTACAAGAAAATTATCTTTATGATTTGAGACATAAAAAACTTACTTGTTTCCCAAGGCTTTGTGTAGCCTTATTATGTTTTCCTCTTCCTCTAGTGTAAAATTGCCTCTCTTCACATCAGGCCTGAGATAATTGATCCATCTCAAGCGACAACTTTTCCCACATCGCAGAAGCCCTGAATAACATGCAAATATTAAGTGTAAGGGAGAGAAAAGTTTGATAAAATCTATACTAGTATTAACAGTCATATTAATACTTCAATTTTCTGACATCTTGGTTTAGAAGGTATGCAAAGTGCGTACTCTTTTATTTACCCAATATTCTTTTAAGATAAAGAATGCTTCCAAGTTCCAAACATAAATAAAATTACAATGGTACTGAATAATATTTATATTGCTGTTGTACATATAGTGTATATTGTATAGGAAGGTGGTGCTTGTTTATTTCCTTATTGAATTTTACAGTTTTTGGTCATGTGGTTTCTCTTTGCCCACTTGTCTATTTTTAATTTTATTTTGATTTGCCCTTTCTCTTATTTCAGAGACTAATTAAAACCAATGAACAAAGTGAAATCATTATAGACACCAAAGCCTGAATGGCTACTTCTGGGATAATCCAATGCAGGAAACATCAAATTTGGAACGTAGTACCTTTCTTTTAAGGAACAGGAATCAAAGATTTTAACTGGCATGGAATCTAATACCCTTATGTCAGAGTTTCAAGTGAGGTAATAATGGTGATTTTACATATATAGCATATAAATCATGATGGCTGAGCCTCATTAATGGTTGGTGGACATGCATTATCAAAATTGAGTTGTTTAAAATGTGTCATATTTTCATTAAAACTGTAGGTAAAAGGAGGGCCCACAATTACAGATAAGAGACCAATGTCTCGAATATCTTACTAACGAGAGGGAAGTCAAATGTTTCTGATTTCAGAAATTATTTGATAATCTTTTGAATCATTACGTGTGTAAAGTACCGATTGATATCTATGTTACATGTATTTAACTGTTTAATTTACGAAAAAAAATATTTATTTGTGTATCATGAAAATTAGTTGGGACTATAATGGTTGTAGATTGTGTACCAAATAATTTCACCACCAATTTCTGCCAAACTATTCTTTTTACTATTATGAATTAATCAATTTATTTAATTTGTACAGAGCAGGTAGCAGAAAATTACCGTTGAATGAGACAAACAGTGGGTGAAATAATGCAAATGCAGAAACTGGATTTATCACAAACTGCAGTTACCATAGAAGCAATAATGCAGATGCAAAATTTCTATGGCTATACAAAGAATAATGCAAATTAAAGAATGAAAAGATGAAAATTGCAATTCTTTAAGTTATACAAAATGAATGAGATCAAACACAAAAAGGGGTTGAAACTTGAAACTAATGTCTCTTCTTAAAAGACTACCATTCCAAGACAAGAAGACATTTTTAGAATCAACACACATACACGCACGCACACACATCTGACAAGGGATGTAATATTACCTGCTTGTTTTGGGAGAGCACGCCAGTTTTCGTGGCCATATTTCTGGATGAAGGCTATGAGTTTAAGGTCTTCTGCAGGGCTCCAAGGACCTCTCTTCACTTGAGTCTTATCACAGCATGGTGCTCTTCCTTTCCCCATGATAACAATAATCTCTTATCACAGTTCACAACCCATTTATTTCCTATTTGTTATAATATATATATATATATATATATATATATATATATGGACTCTTCCACTGTCAATGGCCTAAGCTATGTGGTTTTTTCTCTTCTCTCTCTCAAACTATCAATTCAATTATGCCTCACTCATGTGTCTCCCTCGCCTATATATACTAGCTGGTGCAGAAAGGGAATGCTAGCTCTCAATGAAATGAACCCACAAGGGTCATGTCACAAGTTAGTATACATGCTGAGATGCTATGCAATAAATAGAATGAAATCTAGAGATCAGTATTTTAATATAATATCTATCATGCAGGTGTTCTAATTATAAATAAATATCTGCTACTTATTTAAAATGAAATCTCCTTAACTTAGTAATTTTTTAATTTGTTTTTACACAGATGACTTAGGATTTGAGCTGTTTTTCTTTTTTGGAGGTTTACTACTATACGCGTTAGACTACATATGGAATTGAGATCAGGGCCACCAACTTTCTGAAAATTGATATCACTTGCCTTCTTTATGATGTCAACATTCTCCTAATTAAGTTCTAACAGACCCAACTATACTATGGTTGACCTTTAAAAAAGTTTTGTAAAAATTAAATTTTTATCAGTTTTTTTTTGGCTGAATATTTCTACAAAGTTAAAGGTAGTAGTTAAGTAAAGTTCTCCCTAAATTTATGACTTCAAGATTCGAACTCATGTCATTATAACCCTAAAGCTTTTTTTCTGAGATTATAATTCACTTCCACTAATTAATCAATGTTGATTAATAATTTACCTATTCTACAAATATAGTATTGTTCTTTTGTTGGGGGCAATAAACAAATACATGTACAGTCATGTTTATATAAAAGATATATAGTTTATTGAAATCGATGAAGCATGCATATTAAAATGATGTATCACTTTGTGTCTAATTATGTATAAAATTTAATGCTAATAATGAACACGACTCATTTCTTGCTTTCATCCTTAAGTTCAAAATTGGCATCAATTCTCAATCCAATATTTCTAAATTTGTTTTAAAATTCTCTCTATCCTTCTTTTCCATTTTTTTCTGTTTGTGTTGCTAATATTCTATCATTATCTTTTGGTAAGGAAAATCCTAAGATATCTGCCCAATTAATTGTAGATATTGATAGAAAAAATATATCGTAATTTTGAAATGGCTGATTTTCTTCCTAAAGTTGTCATTTTTGGTGAGCCAAAATTTAATTTTGGATTCAAATTGATTTGTACTTCGCATATGCGGGATATTTTTTCTATATATCATAATAAAAATTAAGATGCAAAAAAAGATTATCTAATGGAATAAGATAATAGCCTATGCTTAAGTATTAATTAAATAAATCAAACACGTATTATAATGAGTAATAACTCGATTGCTTATGTATTTTTTTAATGAGTTTCACATTTATTGTTTAATTACTTGCATAATTCTTCACTCTAATTAGATTTGTAGTTATAAGATTTTAGTATTTAACTCCTTAAAAGTAAGTGATTTAATTTTTAAAAAAAAAGTATTCTCTCGTTTTTAATTATAAGACTTATGATTCAAATGATGTTTGTTTCTTTTTATAAAACGTAATTTATAATTTTATATATATTAGTTATTTTTAGACTAAAAATAGTCCTCATTAAAGATGACAGAATGTATTGACAAATAATTAAAAAAGATATGAGTATTAATAATAAAGATAATTTAAAAAATATATAAATTTTAAAAAAAATTATTGTTCTCAATTAAATTCTTGATCTTGATTTATTAAGTAATAAATAGTTATAGCTATCAATTAATTAATTAACCGTAGATATTGCATTAAGTTTAAGCGCACATTTATAATAAATTGTAAGTTAGCTAAATTTATTTTCTTGATTTTCTCATCTAAAAATATAAGTATAACTCTTCATTTTTTTCTATTTAAAATAAATCTCTTATTTAGAGAATTTAAACTTAAGATATCAATATTTTTCTATATTTAAGTATGATGATTGTCCTGTTATGTATGTTCATTTCCTTGTAAAAAAAATGTTCATTTCAGTTTAAAAATATCTTATCTTAATAAATAAAAAAAGTGCTTCCTTTTCTTCTCTCTTTTGACAAAGAGAGTTGAAAGATATATATACTCTATTAATTTGTTGGAGGTAATTTTTTTGGTGGGTCATAATTTCCTGTAGAAGTAACTTTCTTGGTTCAATATCTAAGGTTTATACATATATGACACTTTTTTTATTTTTTATGCATAAATATTAAATATATATCAAGAAGTTTATAATACTTACATGTTATCTCAACGTCTTAACCAACTTAGTTAAATAAACCTCTTTTTATCATTTAAAAAAGAGTAGACTACTTGTTTGATTACTCTAATTAACAGATAATCAAGAATCAACACAAAATGCACATATAGCTGTGTTCAATGTCCAAAAGGATCATGAAATTTATAACGTATAAAACTATAAAATAATATATATATATATATATATATATATATATTAAGAATTAAAGAGAAAATTAAGAATAAAATTGTTCAACGGATAAGGATAATTCTTTGGTTTTGTTCGGTACTTGTTAAATAAATAAGAGAGCAGCTAAAAATCAAGTAACCTCTTTTTAATGGCTAAAATTTTATAGGGTTAGATACATTTTTTATTCTCAATTTTTTAATATTTGCTAATTTTAGTTCAAAATTTTAATTTGATATATTTTACCCTCAATTTTTAAGAAACTTGTGAATTTTACTTTAATGGTTTTTCATTAATAAACACAAAAATTAGATAAAATTTACCAAAAAAAATAAAAGGTTGGGATAAAATTTACAAAAAAAATAAAAAATTGGAAGTAAAATATACCAAAAAAATAAAAAAAATTGGAAGTAAAATATACCAAAAAAATAAAAAATGGAAGTAAAATATACCAAAAAAAATTGAGATAAAAAGAACAATTATGTTAAAAGTAGAATGACAGAGAATAAAATTTATAAGTTTCTTAAAGTTAAAAGTAAAATAGGTCAAATTAATTTATTGAGAATAAAATTTATCAAAAATTAAAAAATTGAGAGTAAAAAATACCATTAAATCAAACTTATATAAATTTAATAAAGTTGTTTAATGGGAAACAATTTTTTATATAGTCACGAGAGCAGGCATGTATTTTTAAGGAGACATGTGTGGCTCAGCAAATCACATGAGTCATCTAACAACAGCTGAATGGTGTGTTTGATAACTGAATCTTGTGTTTGATTGAGAGAAAAGAAATAATATTGAAAAAAAATTGGAATTATAATTTTTATATTTTAATTTTAAAAAAATTATGTGATTTCATCCTTTAAATCAAACATAAGTAAGTTTTTTTTTAAAGAAAAAAAGAGTAAGTGTTGTGAGTTGCTCAAAATAATTTTATAGTGGATTTTAAATTCGTTCCTTGTACGAGGTGTTTAAATTATATATTTTTATATTTATATTTATTTAATTTTTAAAAATATATCTATAGTGTACAATTATTAATTTTTAAATAATATTATAGTAAATTGAGCAAGATGATTAATTATATTTTTAAATAAATAAATATTAATTTTATGAATTTTTTAATAATTTATTCTTCTACTAACTAAATAATGATGATGCAATACTTACATAAAAATATAAATGTAAAAAATTATAAACATAAAAAATAAGAATATATAATACACCATTATTTAAATTTAGGTGCTATATTTTTTTATTGTGGATATTATGATAACATGTATTTGATTTTTTTTGTTTATAATTAATAATTTTAAGTTTATAGTAGAAGGAAAAATTTATTTTAAATTTGTTGAAATTATGTGATTTTGGCTTAAATATGTTTTTAATGGAGGTAAAATAACTTTTTTAAAATTACTATCTAAACTGATTGCAGTCCCTGAAACCAGCCTGGGAGGAATGCAAGGTTCCCTGGGGCTTCATGGGAG
The DNA here is from genome assembly GCF_000004515.6 of Glycine max. Lineage (NCBI taxonomy): Eukaryota > Viridiplantae > Streptophyta > Magnoliopsida > Fabales > Fabaceae > Glycine > Glycine max. The sequence goes on from NC_038244.2 coordinate 13,329,805, forward strand.
GCAGATGGCACTTTTTCCGAACAACTCACTTGCTACGACGAGCTGTACCAAAAAACTAAGTTTCAGGGAAGAAATTTCAATCACTGGTTCTTGTGCTCTTGGGATAATTCATTTGGTCCTCAAGCTACGTGTCTATCACTTAGTTTCTTAGTATTTGATTTTTTTTTTCATATTTGTATTTATGATATACGAACTGTTACGTCATATTTAAGTTTTTTTCACGTTATTAATCACTTTAAGAAAGAATTATTTTACAGGCATGAAAATATATAGTTGTTAATTGTTTTAAAATAATATTGTTAGTATTTGTTACTTAATTTTAATTTCATTAATTGTTACTTTTTAAAGTTATTTTTCTATAAGAATTATTTGATAATTTTTAAGTAATTCTCTGAACTTTTTTTAAAATTGTTCTCTAAACTTCTATTTATTTTTAATTAGGTTATCGACAAAGAAAAAGTTATTATAATTTTGGTTTTTAGACTATGTAGATTCAATTTCCTTTTTTCCTCATATGGAAAGAGAGAAGCCTATTATCAGAACCTAGGAAAAACTCTTTCTTAGAACCACCAGTGAAACGTACCTTGGATTTCACAAACAAGAAATTCAAAACACTCTCAATAATGGAGATTAACACAAATTAAAGTTCGACTGACTCACAATACTCAAAGCTTTGACTCAAGAGAAAACACCAAAACCCAAATTAATATAGTTTTCTTGATGATTTGCAATGAACTATTTATATATGTTCTTATATAGGGTTTAATCAAATAAAGTCCATTGCAATTAACAATAATAAGATTTGATTTGAAAAAAAAAATGAGCTAAGATAAAAATTAAATTTTCTATCATCAATTTTGATTATGTGTCTCCAAAGTAATTCCAACAAAGAGAATCAATTCTTTTGCTAGGAATCAATTCTCCTAACTTGGATTGATTTCATGCAAATTTTTTGTATTCAAAGTGATTACAAGAAATTACTTTCAATTTTTATTTTATGGGAATCGATTTTGTCGGTAAGGACTTCATTAGACTCTCAATTCCCACTTTAAATGATTTTTTTTATTAATGATTGAATTTAGCTTTTCCTTTCTATCCCTTGAGCCAAATTTAGCTATAATTGATTATTTTACATAAAAACCTAAATATTGAACATTTGTCTTCATAGACGCTCTTCTCTTAGGCTTTTTCAATTATTCCTTTTGCTTTGAACCATCTTTTCTTGAAATCTTTTGTCTTTGATTTTATATTTATCAAAAGTCTTTTGCTCTTAAAGTTTTAATGCCAAGAGGTGATGTTCAATAATACAAGTTAAGGTTTATATAATACAATTATAAATATGTGTTTGTTTAGCCTCAAGGATTAATTTACTTAAAAGAGTAACTCTTTTAATATATAATAGGTTGTAGCATGCATGCTCTATCATCATCAAGAGCTAAAGAGAAAAAATAAGACTAAAATCTGTTATAGCCACATCACATGAAATATGAAGCTTTTAACAAGCATTTCATAAATGATCCAATCCATTTAAATTAGTAATCTTCAAAATATATATTTAAATTGTAATTTTGTCAACTAATATTCAAATTTTGCATTTAAATTAGTAATTTTCATATTTTATATATTGAATAATTTAAAAATTAGGTTTAAATATCTTTTTTAGTCCTTGTAATTTAATATTTTTTTATTTTTGTCCTTGCAGAATTATTTTTTGTTTTTAATCCTTACAAATTATGTTTCTTTTTTTAGTCCTTAAATCATTTTATATAGCTGATAACTGCGAAATTTGAGTTTAATTTATGGTCCATTTTGACTAAGAATGATTTAAATTTCTTTACTTTATTGTTGTTTTTAATGAAATAATAAAAAATTTAATATCATGTTAATTTTTTACCATCAGAATTTAAAAGAAGAAAACTACAAGTGCTTTGGAGGAAAATTGATGCAAAAACTTGATGAAAAAATCTTGAAGAAAAAGTTAAAAATTGGGACAACTAACTTAGCGCACAAGACAGGTCCAGCGCGCCGTCTCAATAGGTCTATAAAAGGAGTAGGAAGCAATGGAGAAATATACATCGAGATTACGAGCTTTCTAATGAATACATCTCAAAGCCTGAGCATCTCTAATAAGAGAAACCCTCCTTCTATAACCATTCTCCCATTCTCTTCCTTTATACATCCTTCTTCTTCTTCTATCCGCATCAATCCCTAAAGTGTAAAGCATCTCATGACTATGAGAGACTAAACCTTCATGAGTCTGGAAGGTCAACCTCTCTAATGAATATATCTCAAAGCCTGAACATCTCTAATAAGGGAATCTCTCCTTCTATAACCATTCCCCCCTTCTCTTCCTTTATACATCATTCTTCTTCTTCTTCTATCTACATTAATCCCTAAAGTGTAAAGTCTCTCATGACTATGAGAGACTAAACCTCCATTGTTAGGAGTCTGGTAAGACAACCTCTTGTAATATAACTTACTATCTATTTAATGTAATTCCAATTTTTATTGTTCTTTTCTGTATTTTATTATTATTGATTGTAGTCTGATCACCTATACTCATGCATTGTTTAGGAAGTAATGCATTAGAAAATGGTTATTTTTTAAAGAACTGGGAAATGACATCTAAATGAAATTATTGCTAGCAATAAAATGGTGTTTGTTTAGCCTATTACATGCATCTTTAATCTCAATGCAATTTACTATTTTATCTTTGCAAAGGAATTTGAGAGAAAAAATAGATAAATTAGATTTTTCATGCGGGGAATCAAAGATAGAGTATTATAGTAGATGTAGGTGGAAACTAAGATAACATTAGATAGAGAAAAATGATTAACATTGCATCACAAGTAATTTTGGCCTGCTAGACCCCAACACATTTGCATTTTGAAGTCATCTTTTACATTCAACTTATTGTTTATTTTTCTTATCTTCTTGCCTTTTACTTTTCCCTTTAATTTCACATTTATAATTCATTATCTCTTCTACTCTATAAATTGTTTAAAAATTGGGTTTGCACCAATCTAAGTACAAATAATGTTCCTATAAACTCGACACTCAGACTTCTATTTTACTTTACTACTTGTAATAAATTGATACACTTGTCAACGAGTTAACAATAACACTTTGAATAGTAAAAAAAATATTATCTAAAATGTTATAAGGATGAAAAATAAAACGAATATAATTTGTGATGACTAAAAAAACAAATTTATAAGGACAAAACTGATGGTTGATTCACGAACAATCTCCTTTAACTACAAAACTGATGGTTGATTCACGAACTATCTCCATATATATATATACATCCATTTGATGGTTGATTCACGAACTATCTCCCTTTAACTACAAAACTGATCTATGTATTCGGCCAACTAACGAAGTTTCTCTATAGTTTACAACAACAAAATGTATAAAATCTTGATCATTAATTTTCTTACATAAAATATTATATAAATATGAAATAAAAGAACATATGGGCCATAACATTGATCTGTACTTAGGTGATCCGTTTACATCGGTATCTCTTGATTATGAATCTTCTATGTCTTTGATTTCGTGGAATCTCAATGTGTGTGATTGTTAAATGCGTGGTATATTTAATTGAAACCTAGCTTCAAGATTAAGCTACCATATACATAACACTATTGATTAGTGATGTGATGATGATATATTACCACAGTACTAAAATTTTCAACCCCAAATGACAGAGATTACGTATCAGTGTAATTAACTAATTAATTAATTAGTGCCTTGGTCACAAAGGTTTTCCTGTTTTGTTTCTTTTGATGCCTTAAATTAGATATAATCTTATTTTCAATTTGACAAATTTAATTTACGTTAATATTTTTTTGGTTGAATTTTGAGTTGTTTTAATTTGACTTTTTTTCGTATATATAAAATCCCCAAATTAACAAATAAAATTTGCAGAAGCTCAATTTTTCAAAATTAGAAATAAGCGAACTATATGGAAAAATGTTGTACCCCTATGAAACGAAAAGGTGAAATGTTCCATTTTTTCAGCTTTTTTATTACCATTATCTCACTTAAATCAATACGAGGGTTTTGTGTAATCTAGATGGTTTTTTCATGCTTTTTGAAATTTTTGTCACTAAGAGAATTCAAAGAGAGTTTTATTAACGATATGAAAATTGTAGGAATCGGTCTATTCTCGAATTCCGTATGTAGGTGAGTGTACCCAAACTCTATGGCTGCTTTTGACTCATATATAATATTGTGAGCAATGTTTCTATCACTCCCATGCAAACAATATCTCAATGCAGCATATAACTATACCGCAACATTATGGAAGTCATATTAATATTAATCTCAGACTTATTCAACGCATCCATATTCACACATTATGATCATTAAAAAAAATTAGAAGTATCATAAAATATATTTTATGACATTGGTTACAAGGAACATTTGAAATCATGTTGACTTCATGATTTAGAGGGATGAAAACAGCTGTTCAAATTAAAGTATAGGCTTTATTTTTTAGTTCTAAGTTTAAAAATAAGAATTTAAAATTTAAAATTAAACTGTTTGATGATTTTATAATTATTTAAGATTAAATATACTTTTAAGTTAATTATTTTGGGTACTTTGTTAAAAAGAAGAAGTAAAACAACTCATAATTAGTTTTTTTAGTTTCTTTATTAAAAGTGATTATTTTGAAATTTCCTATTAAAAAAAAGCTAAATTATAATTTTGGCCCTTTATCTTATCTTTAAGATTCATTTTAGTTTACTATTGTCTTTTTTAAAATCATTTTGATCTTTTATATTTTAAATTTGAGTCAATTTTGGTGCTTCCAAAATATTGATTTTTTTTTATTATTTTGAGAGAAGATTTTGAACATTTTTATTCATTAAGACATGAAACTAACTCAATTAGATTTACCTACATGGAACTATTGAGAGCACAACTTATGTTCAAACTAAAAAAAAATCATAAATATGATAAAAATTGTGTGAAAAGTAAATCTAACAAGCAAAACAAAACATTAAAAATGTTTTGTGGCTGTTCATAGGACTCATTTTTAAGTGATTTTTATCTTATTTATTCTTTTTTTCACAAAAAAGGTTCAAAATTATGTCCAAGAATTAAAAATGACCTCTATTGTGGAAGGACCAATTTCACACAAATTTAAAAGAAAAGATTAAAATAATTTTGAACCTTTTTTTGGAAGAAAAAAAAACAACCCATACCACTTATAACTGTATAATTTTCGGAGAGTTATATGTGAGAGAAACTTAACTTTTGTTTTCTGGGAACTAGGCAAGGACAAAATGACAGAGACCTTTCCTCCCTTTGTACATAGAGACTTTCATTTTAAAGCACGTTTATTAGCTTCTCATTAAATAAGAATAACAGTAATACTCATAAACACACTAATAAGAAATCTTTTCTTATACGCATTACTTCGTGTCGTTTTCAGCTTATTTTTTGAACATTAATAACACAGCAAATATCCGAGTCCCATGCCCAACCAAAGTTACTTTTCCTTAAAGAAAACTCCAAAGCATAAACAGGACACAGCCATGCAGCGTCTGCTTTTCAATCACTATTTAGTATAGGAGAAAAAGTATGCACCTTGAAATTTATTTTGAGGATTGTATTTGATTCAATTTTGCAATTCGATACGAATTCCTAATGAATAATTTTATTGTTTGATTCGAAATATTTATGTTTACAATATCCAATCTTCTTAAAATTCTAGATAGCCAGCAATTTAACTTTCAATTGAAGATATGTATAATTTGTTTATGATTTTGATTTGCAAACAGTTATCAATAATCAATTTAGATCTAGTAATCAAATAATCGAATGAGACTAGCCAAGTAATTTTATAAAGTTTTAACATCATTTTCATTTTATCTGGAGATAAATCAGATTAAAAATATTGTTTATGCTTGACTTGGGTATCCTCGGGTTTAGCTTAATAACATCATTATATTCAGTTTAGTTCCTTTTTAAGAAAGAAAAAGTTGTGTCTCATTATCTTTTAAATTGTTCACATTTCTTATCAACAATTATAAAGTTGTTCCTACAATATAGAATATACAATACTTTCATATTGTTGATACTATTCTTGTCAATTGTTGTAAAATTGTTCCCAAAAATATCTTTAGTAAAAGGGAGAATTGGGAAGCTTATGTTTTGTAACATTTTTAGTAGTCATTATCTTTATATTATGTTTCTGCTAACAAATATATGTAGAGCATTGATTAAGAAATTTTTAAAAAAATTATTTTGAAGATTACACGAGAACATAAAAATATTACGAGTATCACAATTTTACACATCCTAATAAAAATATTTTTTTTCTTTTAATTTATTGACCAGTGTTTCAATAACAATGATTATGATTTATCTTATATTATTAATGACATTAATTTTAAATAGATAGAAGAAGTATTTTAAATCTTTTTAAAAACATAAGAATAAAATATTTTTTAAAGAAAATAAAGTACAAAGTGGAAAATAAAATAAAATTGACATATATATATATATATATATATCCTATGCGAAAACTATTCCCATGCAATCGTATATATTTCAGTCCAATAAGTCTACCGGCATGAAAATGACAATAAGAGAACGCAACATTAAACTAATAAGTAAATACCATTTAGTCTCTGTTAGGGAAACTAACATTAGAAGGCTTTTGTAAACATTGGTACCTAATTTTGACATCTTTCTATTTGGGTTAGTAAGGTTTTACTTACCATTAATGACTTTAAATGACTACCGAACTTAAAAAATCCAAGGAGAGAAGGAGAAAATTCAAGAAATTTGAATAAACTAGAAGAAAGAAAATTAAAGAAAGTTCAAAATGAATAGAATGATATTGCATATGAATGACGTATGACCTATGTGTTAACCCACGTGGGATGCACTCAACCTGTTTGGTAGTTCTGAACACAAACCCGCAAAGGTCTATTTCCTACACGAGTGCTTGGATTTTTCAGGCAACAAAATTAAGAGTTTAAGTTTGACAAGACGTTTATTGAGCAAAGCAAACGACAATTTTTTCATCGATAATGAAACTAATTAAGGACCCTATTAGATTTAACTTCTCTTTCCATACGAGGTTTTCCATTTTTTGATTGTTTTTGCATTTCAAAAATAGAAAAAGAAACCAGGTTTGTACATTTCTTAAAACGGGCAAGAAAATGAATTACATTTAACTTCTTTGAAATAAAAAAATTAATTCATTAAAAACAAAGTAAAAATCATAACATCGGTTAAAAAATATATAAAATTTATATTGTTGGCATAAAACTTTTTTTACTGACATTTAACAAGAATTTACTTTCTTGTTATACCATGTTAATAAATAGAGCGATCTGGTAAAATAATTGAATCTTCTTGGATGTTTATATATAAAAAAAAGTTTTTTATCAATAGTGTAAATAAATTAAATGAGTTTCATAGGCTTATAGCCTTTTTTTACGGCAATTAATAAGGCTTATAGCCTTATACTATCCGTTAATAAAAAATCATTCTTCATATATAACTTCTATGATATTTATTATAAAAATTAGAAAACTTATATTTATTTATATAACAACTATAGTAAAAAGATGAGAACTTATTAGTTTTATAAATTACTTTCCATTTCAACTTTGGTCCTATTTGGATAAATTTTTCTTTTAGTACTTATAAGAAGAAGAAAAAAGAAGATAAAGTAAATAGAATTTTTTCCATAAATTAAAATTAGTTTATCACCATAGTTTTTTAAAAAGTTAGATAAGATCGGACTTTATAAAAGTTAAATTATATAAGTTAATTTTAATTTATAATAGAAACTCAATTTATCATATCTTATTTTCTTTTCTTCTTGTATAAATGTTTATGAAGAAATTTATTTAAATTGGATCTTTCTCTTTATATTTTTGTGAATGAAATAGATGAATAGACATATCCCTTCACATATCAATTATTTACACTCAATCTATTTTTTTTCAACCAAATCTTATATGTGAAAATTATTTGAGAAAAGGTTTATGTATAGTGCTAGCACCACACTTTTTCATATATACTTTTTATTAAACTGTATTGAAAACTATAAAATCAGAAGAAAGAGTCATTAAATAAAATGATGAAAATTATTTTTGTGATTTTTAATCAATTTTAACTAGTAAGAGATGATGTGTTCAAAAGAGTGTGTGACTATTAACATTTCCCCATTTGTAAATGTTCAACTTTTATTTTAAAAAATTTAAACGATGACCAGTGCGATGCTTGTTAAGTTTTCAAATTAACGAATCGACAAATCAATTAATATTCTGAAGAAGGATGACATAATTGACAATAATTGAGTACCTAAATGACTCCGAAGTATTTATCAAAATTAATATAGTTGTGAGGTATGGTTTAAGTTAGCCACAAAAACTGTGTCTAGGACAAGTTGCTTCCTTTAATAACTTAACAGCGTGCTGCATGAACACCTAACTTGCGGCAGAAGATGGCAAATGTAAGGCAATGCATGAATTAAGCATTGGAACTTTAATATAGTTTAGATCATCACCAGGGGCAAAGAAAAATAAGACATTTGCATGAACACCGCCAAATTCTTTGTTTTTCTTTTCCTTCCTTTCAATAAATGCCAACAAGAAATCCGGGTGAGTATGAGAAAGAAATAAGAAATAGGATTAGAAAAAAGCTGGATAATTAATAATGATGATACGAAATTCGAGCACAAAATATGCAATTTCATTCAATAGCCAAATGAAAATTTTTGTTATCCTTAATTATCATATTCGCCTTAAGTATAATTGTTTTTTTTTTATGTTAAGGATGAAAAAGAATCCTCTCTAGAAATTCAAAATTTCCAGTTGGTGGTTGGAGAGAAAATGATACAAAAGATGTGGGTTCCACAATTTCCTTATGTCTTTCTCTCCCCAGAGTTATCTAAGAGATCCCAAATCCGTTAAGGATGTCTCATGTATATTTTTTGTAAAAAAAAAAAAGCTTGGTTATAAATTTAACATATTAACGTTATTTAATTAGTTACAAACTTTAATTTAATAACATTATTAAAGAATTAAGGCATTTTTAAATTTGTTTCATTTAAATACACAAAATTCAGTGTTATATAGTTAATTTTGTGTAAATATGTTAACATGAAAGCAACATACATCAAGCTAAGTGAAGCATCAAAATATAATATACTATTCTTAAGGTCTTTAATATTTAGAAATTTTTTACTTGTTAAATAGGTGAACCCATGGATTAGTGCTTGATGAATTCATTTGTTAAAACAAAGTCAAACTCTAGCCTAAAGTCAACGTACACTTGACTAATCGAGCTGACTTACCCCCCTACACAACAAACTAACGTTGAAACATGCAAGCAAGATTAAACATTCATAAACAATTCAACATATATAATGTAATACGAAACAATAAAAGCGTCCCCTATGAGATTTATCGTCACCCTTTCGTTTATTGGAGGAATAAATAAAGGAAATGAACTTATATATGATATTAATTGGATCAAGTAGAACGAAAGATTATGTAGGTCCTAAACAAGAAAATAGTTCATAGAGTTATTAAAAATATATATGTAGGAGGAAATCACAACTAAGGTGAGAACACAAAGTAGGGTCACTTAAGAATTTCTTATATCATAGTATTATAGAATTTCTGATATCATACATATATAGGACTGCACCAAGTGTTAGCTGAGTCTTTTATCTTTTTTAATTGTCCTTATGTGTCATATCTAATAGCTAGTGTCACAATGTATGCTTTCTGCTTGCACATCATATATGTTTAGTTAGAAAATCAAGAGAAAAAATGGAAAAGTGGAGACGAGTTTTGGAAGAGCAGGACTTTCGTTTAAATAAAAGTAAGATAAAATATACAAAATGTTAGTAAGAGGAACAATAATTCTAGCTGAGGTAAAACTTGGAAAACAGAGCTTACCATGGTTCATAATACAAGATGACGGAAAAATAGTAGGAAATATAAACTACGAGATTAAAGTTAGATAGATGAAATGGAGGAGTACATCAAGTATTATCTATGATGAAAACAAAAGGTGTTGTTTTAACATAAAGGAAGCCATAGATTAGAGAATAAACACAATGTAACAAAGAATAAGTGGGTGTTTGATTAACCGTTAGAACGAGGCAAACAGGTATTTAACATTAATAATACAAAACCTTGCTTCCTAATTTCATACTTTGAAAACTGTGAACTTCTCTGATTACAGTTATGCAAATGGGTTCTCAAATGCATCCTAAGGAAACATTGAAACATTGAATGATTTCTCAAATACACTCTAAGAAAATATTGGATGATTTTTTTATCAATAAATATTGATAATATGTTATATTAGTAGAGGGATTCAAACTCATGATCTTTTTATCACTCCAACCTTATCATTCCAATCCTTATGTTTCTTTTCTCACCCACTGAAACACCTTATAGCTTCCTAAAACATAGAATCAGTGAATGTATTTGATAAGACTAAAAATAAATGCATTATCTAGGGGTGTTAAAATTTAATCCAAATAACTTCAAATCCTTAAGCCAATCAAGAGGATTGAAAAACAACCAAATTGTTGATTGAAAAATCTTAAAACTAAAAAAAAAATATTGGTTTGGATTGATTTCCTTGTCTTTTTTAACTAATATAAATTGAACTAAATTGCATTTTCATTATACTTTTCACCTTCAAAGCTCGTGCATCGAACTCAGAGTTATTCTAAATTAAGCAATGCTTTGGAGTTAGAACATTTTAGTATATAATTACATTAAGAGGACAAATTTTGCCAACTATTATACATGTCATAGGTAGAGTCATCTTCACCAGTTTCTTCTTCAGCATTTTTTAATTACTTTTTTGGTTATTATAGTCGCAACAATTTTTTCTTTTTCTATAGTTTAAAACATTTCATTTTGGTCTCTACACTTATAATTACCCTTTTGTAACTTCAAAGAGTTTAAGATACGGAGAACCAAGAGTTTAAAAATTACACTTACAAGGATCTAAACGGAATGTTTTAAACTATAAAGACTAAAATAAAAAAAAAATATTAGGGACCAAAAAAAATCTTTTTTTTGGCATAATCTTCAACAATTTGTTTGATAAATTAGAATATATCCAAATTAGAACATATCCAAATTTGATAAATTTGTTTGATCCACACACTGGAAAGGACTAGTGACAAACTAATTTGATAAATTTGTTTTTTACTGCAATTTCTTTTGAGATGGACTACCAGATAGTAGTAGATAGAGTTAATAGAAATTCCTTTCAACATAATGAGTTAGGAATGATTCTTTAGTCTTAGTTTCTTTCCAAACTTTCGGTTAAATTTTATTAGGAGACAAGCTAATTATGTTGTTCATTCTTTAGAAAGGACGGCATATTTGTATGCTAGTCACCACATCTTCCAGTATATTCCACCATGTATTGAGGTTCTTGTTGATATAGAGATGCAATGAGAGTACATTCTAGTAAAAAAAAAAAAAAGAATGGACTACGTGTTAGAAGTAAAAATCACTTAAGGTTGTTGCTTCTAGAACCCCCTTTCTAACTTCCAAAATTGTCAATCTAAAATGTATAATTACATTCGGAAACACACCCCTTTTATTACTTCTCAAATGACCATTCCAAAAGGTAAAAAAACATTCTAAAAAGGGTTCAGGAAAAAACTTGGAGGTACAAAAAGCAATAGCCATCACTTAAGTAGATTTGGAATGGGCATAAAACAACATGGAACCACATGGACATAGGCCATGTCATGTCGCAAGCAAGAGGTAATTCAACCCACATAGCATAAAAATATAGGAGCTTCTTTTTGCACCAATTTTTCTCTTCGCTACCCCTCTTGTTTTTAGGGTTTTCAAAATATCATTAGTTTCCAATTTTTATTTTCTTTCACTTTCAAATACAAAATTATCACTTTATTTTTATCTATTTCCTATTTTTTAATATTTATTCAAGAAAAAAAATACCATTATCAAAACAAAAATGATTTAAAAACAGCTAAAAAAATTGAAAACAAAAAATGTTTTATGTGCTGCACCTCCCCCTCCCTCTCATTGCATCCTCTTGTTTCTTCTTAGTTCTTACCCTTTGCTTTCTCTTAGGCATGCAAATAATCCCGTACCCGATATGACTGGATATGGGTTTTACCCAAATTATTTAAGCGAGAACGACAATAGATGTCAAATTATATCTATATCCGTCACTATTACATTAAAAAAAAAAATTTGTCACAACATATATATTAAAGATTTTATAGTTATATTTTTTGAAAATATAAATCAATTAGCTTAATAGTTAAATAATTAAATAAAAAACTTAAAAATATACATAAAAATAAATATAATTGAATTCTTAATTTTTAACTTTAATTTCTTTGTTATTCATTATATTTATATGAATTAAAAACTTAATATACAATTTATTTAAAATGTACAGGTAAAATAAAAAGCAAGTGCAATGGATTACCTGCGAATCCAATATAACTCAAAGAAAATGAATATTAAAATTTTAAAAACGCTTCTTTTATACGCGTACTGGTACCCGTCCTGTCTTTTTCGGGGAACATCCCTACTTTCTCTCAATATTTCCTTTCTCGTTCCCTTCTCCCTCCCTCAATCTTCTTTGTCATCGTCATTTCCTTCAGTGGTGTTTTCACCGGTCACTTTTTTCAGGTCGCAAACATTTTAAAAGCTAATATTCGGAATACATTGTATAGAGTAAAAATTAAATTCCAAAAATAGTTTCCCAAATTCTTCTTTCAGTAATATTTCAGAAACTAATTTTCAATAAGGATAATTTTGTTATAAAAAAAAAAACGAGCAATTCCAAGAGAAAAGGAAGGTGCGAAAGTAAGCCTCCTAAAACCAAACATTAAAAATTTTAAAATCAACTACAATGCCCCGATGACCTCAATCCGATCCATCATTTTGACAACATTCCATTCCAAAATGGCTTAAAACACGAACAATCAACCTTCCATTTCCCTCTTTTCAAGCGGAAGACACCCACAAACAAGGCTACAGAAGATAAACTTCTCTGACACTGACAGAAGCGTTTGAAGGTTAACATTGGTGCTCCCTTGAAAAGCAGAAGAAAGCAAAATATGTACCTAAACTATGGTTTTAAATCATTGGTTTTCAGATATTCTTTATAAAGGCCAACTTCGGGTTTCAAATAGCATACAACTTAAAGATACTGAGTTACTGACCACCAATAGCAGCCTCAATTACAACCAAGCACATAAGAACAATGATGTCTTCAGAGACGGGACAGGTATAGAGCTTCCTTTCATGTCTTTGGGTTCTGATATGCATCTACACTAATAAGTACCACCCCTCAATGCAAGCACCAAGTGAAGTACAGAACCACCCTCAATGTTGTACTCTTTAGCTGTTTTGTCATCAGCAAGCTGCTTACCGGCATATATGAGTCTGCAGCAGGATGCAACAGTCGTAAGATTCTAATGATTCCACTAGAATAAATACATCAAATGAAAATCAAAATTCATTGCTACTCTTGAATATCAAGCAAGTCAAATACAACTGTACTAATTAGGAATTCTTCAGAAGATTCTCCATTATCAATTCGAGTATGCAATACAATTTGATGAGATTAATATATCAATGACAAGCAAATAATGCGTACCAGTAGTTTTCTAATTCGGGCATAAATTTATGCATGAATGTGGATAAGCATTCCAAACCTTTTTAGATTATATGCTAACCTAGACTAAGGTATGTTTGTAGCCTAACTTTTTTTGGGCTTCTCTTTATTGCAAAAGGAAAAGCCAAGCCAAATACAATCTTAGAGAAGTTCTTGGCAAGAACCTTGGGAGAACCACACACAAAAGCTAGTCATTGTAGTTGAAGAGTCCCAGTCCTCACAAGACCCACACTAGAATCCCATAATTCCAATGAGACTTGAATTAGATACCTTGGAATTGGATTCTAACATCTCATCATGCCTTGAAGCGTTGATGCCCAAGGCTGTATAAATCCCACACCAAAATTTCATACTTCCAATGAATGTACAAAAGCCCAAATAAAACAAGACCTCTGTATAAGCTGATTGAAGAAGCTTCTACTTCATGGAAAAGTTCAAAAATCTAGACCTACTTAACACTAGTATCCAGAAATCATATTGTAAGAATATAGACACACAAAAATTACGCTATATTTGAATTTTATTTATAAAAAAAAAAAAAAGAACAAGGCAATATTTTTTTTATATTTTCTATCATTTTTTCACTGACAAGATTGCATATAACTCTAGTTCACTAGTACTTGTGCTATGTGATCATCAATTAAGGCCCTACAAGATGATGCAAGTGCTGGTGGAAAGCAGTATTCTAGATGGAAGTGCTGGTGGGTGGCCCTAACCTAGTCTATTTGGCAGCACAGAAATCGAAATGTCTTCCTAAATGAACCTTTTAATGGAAGCAAGCTGCTGGAAGATGCAATATTTCTAATCTGGTCATGGCTTAGAGGGTTTGAGAAAGATTTTGTTGACTCATATACCTACTGGTCTAGTAATCTACCAGTAGCTTTTTGTATATAGGATAGAAATGATGGGTATTTCACTGTAGTAATATATCAGGTCTGCAATCTGGATCTTCACACTAGTGGATCCAGCAGCATACCTAGCACTAATATTGTACTTATAGTACCTCTGGTACTTTCATTCATTTATAATATAATATATTTTGGCTGATAAAAAAAAAAGGCCCTACAAGATGATGCATGTAACTTGTCTATGTTCATGTAACAAAATAATAGATGAAGATAAATACGCAAATATATGATAAAAAAACACAAGCTTTTTGCAGTTAACAAGTGACATGCACATTTCCATGTAAGAGTTAAATCATGTGGAATTGAATTAGCAAAGACTGCCAAGTCCAATTAGTAAAAGAAAAGAGAAAACCTCTGCTGCACAGGTGGAATTCCCTCTTTTTCTTCTACACGTTCCTTGATCCGGTCGATTGTATCAGTTGGTTCAATGTCAATTTCAATTTCTTTCCCAGTTAAAGTCTTCACTTTAATCATGGTACCTCCCCTTAGCCTCAAGACCAAGTGAAGTGTTGATTCCTTTTGTATGTTATAATCAGCAAGAGTGCGACCATCTTCCAGCTGCTTACCAGCAAAAATCAACCTCTGCTGGTCAGGAGGGATACCTTCCTTGTCCTAAAAACACATTCCACCAGTTGTTAGAAATTAATGCTGCAACTCAGATATGGCAAGTGCTATCATTGATACATCAAGCTCCAATTCAGCAGGCCTCGCCATATAATGAAAAACCCCATGTAAAATTATATTAATATCTAAATCATAGAATAAATATTTATATGTAAGCATTTCATTATACAAATCATGGGATTAATTACTAAATACATGTAAACAACTTTTTTAAAATGAAAGCATAGTACTAGTAGTATATACATCATAGACTAACTATTTATGATACACAAAGATAAAAGCATTGAATAAAAATGTTAATAGTTAAGCTACAAAAATGATATTTATATTTCATGTCATATAGGTTATATTTATATTCATTTTCCATGAGTTAATTACGTTAAAACAAATGTACAGCTCATGCATTGCACGGGCTTAAAACAAATACAACTCATTTATTTTGAGACTGTGAAACCTTAATTGAAAAACTGTCCAACTTCATAAATAAAATACTCTGTTTACACTCCTTCGTTTTAGATATTTAGAATGTTTCTGTGGTAACACTCATTGTTTAATAGTAAATGACTAAATGTTCACAGAAACGTAATCCTCGTATAAAGCAGTGCTGACAGCTTTAAAAGAGATAAATGAACATAATCCTAGTAGGCAGTACATAACCTCAATTAAGGAACTATGAACAGGGAAGGGAAGCAGCTTTGCAAGGTGTCTGATGAAACAACGAAAGTACATAAATGCAATAGGGGAATAATGTGAAGGTTTGTATATAACTATATAGTGTATTTAGTATACTACAGTTTTTGTTATGAACTGAATGGCTAGAAACTAGAAAGAAGTCAAAGAATAAGTTTTAAAAGGCTGATTGATGTCTGACAGTTACTTATAAGTAACGACTAACGACCACCTAGGAAACTAGTTGATTTATATTTGTAGTGCAGAAATACCCCCACCCCACCCCACCCCATTTTTTTCTTATAGTTGGTTATAGTGACTAATGAAACTTGTGATATTTTCTAGGAATATAATCCATTGTTACCATGTACTGTTTTTTGTATTTATATCTGCTGAATTTTTAGTTTTTTTTCTTCATTTATATACTGTTTTATAGTGTATGCGTAGTAGTTTATACTTTCAGAGTTGGAGAATAGCTACAGACTACTTGCACCGTTTTTGTGGGTTTTGCACACATAAAACCAGATCACAGGTTAAAAACTGGTTCTGAAACCACTCTGAACTGACTTTAAACCCAGTTCATAGAATAAAAACCAAAATAACTGGTTTTGAATTGGTTTGAAGCCCATCTTGATTGGGAAATTTATTTTTTTTTGTTAGAGGCTCTTGCAGGTTGTGATTCAGAAGCCATATGCATCTGTGACCACGACCACGTCTCATATTTACTATCAATTCTTTTAGATTCATAACTCATAAGTAAAGAACGAGGTCATAAACAAAAACAAGCAGCTGAACAAAATCCAAAACCAATTCGCCAACCATTAATCCGGTTGAGTTTTGAAAAGCAAACGCGTTAAACCCTAACTGGATGAGATTAGAAGCGCTTATTAAAGAGAAGGAAGAGAGAGAACCTGGATCTTGGCCTTGACGTTGTCGATGGTGTCGCTGCTCTCGACCTCGAGGGTGATGGTCTTGCCGGTCAAAGTCTTGACGAAGATCTGCATGTTGTTGATGAGAGAAGGAAGAAGCGAGCTTGTTTGTGTTTTGAGCGAGGGAGAAGGGTATTTGTATTTGTAAAATTGTAGATCGTAAGTTCTAAGCTATGTGGGACTGGGAATTGGGGGAAAACAACAGTGAAGGGATTGGATGCGCAACTGCGCACAACTCTATTTCTTTTCTCTTTTTTACTTGCGTTTTATAGGGATGAAGTTTTTTATGTCACTAAATTATTATTCTTGGAAATTAGTGTTTAGTTCACCTTCGACAATATTTAAATAATTTTTTAACATTTAAAAATTATGTGATATTTTTATTTATTATTTTAATTATTTATTATATTAATAAAAATATGATATTTTTAATGTAATAATAGAAAAATTAAATTTTAAAAAATAAGAGATGAAAAAAATTTCATGAAAAACTTGTTAAAAAAATTTCCAAAAAATATTATTTTTCAAAAATCTTATTTTTTTAAATAAATACCAAACAAGTTATTCTTATGCCAAATTAAAATATGAATTTCAACATTATAATCAAATTTAAACTTAATTATTATGTAATTTTTTCATTGATTGAGTCAAGTTATTTGAATCAGCATGTATTAAAAGGTGTTTGGTATACAATTTTTTTTTCGTTCCCAAAAATCATATTTCTTAGGAATGTTATAAATTGACCCTATATATTTATGAATAGTGATTAATTAAAAAAATATTTATGAATAGTGATCCCTACAAATATTGTCTATCTTTGCAATAGCAACAAGAAGTATTTGATATTTTAAATTCAAGTTTTCTCTTGACTATCTAAAGTGTGTTGAAAGTGAGAAAATCTTTTTTTCAAAATTGGAACAAGTACTTCCATTCTTGTTTATAAGATGCAATTTATTAGGATAAGAAAAAGTGATTAATTTAGTTTATAACAATAAATATGTCCTAAATTTTATATATTTTTTTAAATTATCATTGTCATTAATTTTTTTTCTCACTTTCTAAACGTTTAGTCAATACAGCATCTTTCTTTTTTATAATTAGGGGTAATTTAATCTAAAAATAATTAATGCAAGAAACATTATGGATGATGTCTTAGAAAAAGGAATAAATATCACTTCTAAGGTAGGTCTTATAAATGAAAAGGAATGTAGTAAATTAATAAAACACACATTGAGTTTCTCTTAGCACTAAGAGTGGAACTAAAGCATCATGTTCCATGCTTTTGTGCCCACGTGTCTTCTATCTCCAATAACATTGACCCTCTCGATTATGGTCCGACCAATTGATAGAATCTAGGTTTAAGAGAAACCAAAATTATGTTATTGGTAGAAAAAAAAAGGTAAGAAATATTACAAGGGGACCGTTGTATTCAATAAAATCATGTTTCGATTGTATACACTTTTTCACCCTAAAATACACAACGAAAACACAATTTAGTTGAATAAGTATACAACGAAATTGTGTTTTTGTTGTGTATTTTGTTTTTTTTTATAAAAGTTATTTAATGAAAAATGAAAATTTATTGTTTTACATTATAACCATTGATTGCCACTTGAACAACTAATCTGTATAAATCGATGTTATGTGAGTCTTTAATATTTTAGGGTGAATATGGACTACTACTTTTCATGCTAAATAAAACCAAAACATACTAATGATTATCTGACAAGCAAATAGTACATATGTAAAGCTTGATGCAATCTAAATCGTATATTCAATCGATGCAATCTTAACCATTACTTTTTGTTAAACACAATACAAATATTGTGATAATAAACTCACGAGTTAACAATACACCATCTAATACAAAACAACAATGGTGGTCTGATTTTTTGCATTCCATTGTTTTCACATTCACCATATTGCTTAAAAGCTGAAAGGAGTCCTTGTTGTGTATTATGATGGTGACATGATATCAACTTCAAAAGAGGTATTGTTTAAATGTCCTCATGTCCTAGGTTCATTAGAATAAGTGATAACATGTCGCTTATTGCTTTAAGGAAAACAAGTACGAATGTTATCGAAGAATGCATAATGTTATTTGACATTTATTACCATCAACTTGTACATATAGATGATGATTGTGTTGAATATGACTACATGAAACTTAAATGGAAAAAATGTTACTTGCTCTAGTGCGTGAACTAAGACCTATTGAAGAGATATTTGCTCTAATGTGTGAAACAATGATGACAACAAACTTGAATGAAGATAAATTTATGTAGTCATGTTTTTAATTTATCAAATTTATGTTTATCGTTGTTCTTGTTTCTTTTTATGAAGGATAAAATATGTCTAAATTAAAAAAAAAAAAAGGACCGAAGCTATAAATATAGTTGTTGTTGGTGGAGGCTTAACGCGGAGAAGTGAGAGTCCAATCATCATCATCTTTAATAGCAGTTTAGCCCAACATGTTGTCCAAGCCCATGTCATGGATGTGGAAGTGTGCATCCACATGCTTGGTGTGGGTCGGGTCATGACTCCAGGGAAGTTTGATAGGTGGGAGAGAAACTTAAACATTTTGGCTTCTGAAAGAAAGTAGGGATCTAGATCTTGTGACTTTGATGGTAGCCCAGGCGGTGTGTGGGTGGGTCACAGTAGTTATGGTGGCAGCAAGGTCGAGAGGCATGATGCTGTTTCTTTAAATTTGAAATCAGTTGTTTTGTTTTTATGCAAATTTTGGGGTTTCTTTAAATTTGATATGAGTTAAGCTAACAACTAAAGTTGGTGTTTATTTGGAAAATGAAAAATGCCTAAAGAGATAAAGTGTGTAGAGGATTTGAATTTGTAGTTGAGATATCGATATTTTGTCGGTGCAGGTAAGCGAACCATTTTTTTTTCTTACTTTTGTGTGTTTGATGATTGGTGCAGGATGCATCATTGGACCAATTGGGCACAATTTGGAGAAAAGGATGCAATTTTTGGCGATTTTTAATCGCCAAAAAATGGTTAAGTACTTTTTAAAATATTACAAAACAATTTGTGGTTGTTATTAACTACCACAAAAAAAACTACCCAGAATATTATAAAATAAAATAAAAATTAATTGCTACAATTTAGCCAACCATGTCATCAGGCCTAGGTCTTAGATATGGGAGTGTGCACCCTTGTGCTTGATGCGGGTCAGGTTGTGACTCTAAAAGAGTTTCATGGGTGGAAGAGAAACTTAAACACTTTGGCTTTTCAAATAAACTGAGAGTCTATATATTTTGACTTTGATGGGTCACAGAAGAAAAACACACACAACAAATAGAAAACACAACAAAAATGTGTTTCTATTTTGCTATAAAACGGAATCACATTTCTGTTGAACTAAAAAACATGAAAAATAACACCTCCTTGGACATTGACAAAGTAGATAGAGAAAAGCTTCAAAATAAAAGGAAATGGGAGTAGAGGGCGCACAAGGACAATGGAATTGGAGTGGAGGGAGGAGGGTTCGAAGGAGAAGGAAATGGAGGTTTAGGTGTGAAGAAAAGGAAGAGGGGACAAGCAAATGGGAAGTGGGAAGTGGGAAGGGGAAGGGTTGTGGTGTAGGAAAATGCCCTTAGGGACAGTTTTGCCCTTTCAATGTAATTTTAGAAAAGGGATGTGAATAGCAATATTGGTGTGAAAATAGCAACTTCAATCCAATTTGACAAAAACTACTTTTTAGGTCCAACTCTATCATATATATATATATATATGATCTAGACATTTCATGGAAGTTCATATTCTCACCTCTCTTTTTGCCTTTTGCATCCCATGATAAAAAAAATATATATTTTTTTGTTTTTTGTGAAAATACCCTTTCTAAAAACTCATTCTCAAAACATATTTTTTGAAAACGTACGACCTAGAATATATTTGTTTCATAGATTAATAGTTCGTTACTCATAATGTGAATACTAGAATGTAATATTTTCATCTTTGTTATGAGTTTTGTAAAAATATTCCTAAGTATTGTTTATTCATAGGAAAATAATAACATCATATTTTGGTGCATTCTTATTTTCATGCTAAAGGGAGAGAAAGTTACATTCTCATGAGAATGTGACAAGTTATTTTCTAATCCCACTATAACTTCCATTTTTATTTAAAAATTAAAAGTATTCTTATAAATATTACAAGTTAACTTGACGTAATTTTAGATAAGAATAACATTCCTAGTTATGATAATTTTGAAAACATGATTCTTAGAAATGCAACATCATATCTTTAAACAAATGTCTCTTACTATTGTTGAATACATTACAGAAATTAATTTATGTATTTTTTTTTATCAAAAACTAGTTTCTATAATGTACTTTTATTCACTACAAAAACTAATTTTTGTCAAATTTTTGAAGAAAAAAAAAGAAATATAAAGATGGTCTAAGAGAAAGAAGTGATAGGGTGCAGATAGGGCCGACAAAATGGACAAGTCAGACCAACTTGTGAGCTGGATTTTTACGCCCAATTTGATCCTTTAGCAACCTTATTCAAACTAATTTAGAAATGAATTTAAAAAGTAAGAAATTTGATTCTATATAAAAAATATTATAAAAAATTCAAAAGGCAAAAACTTTGGCACACCATGCATCCCTTAAAAGCATGTTAGAAACAAAGAAATAAAGAAAATGAATGAAGGAGCAAACAAGAAAATAAACAACAATGCAATTGTATAGAAACATAATTTGAATTAGTGTGGACAGTCAATCACTCACAACTTTCACGCATACTATTAGTGGCTATAATGCATTATACAAATTCAGAAACAAGTAATGTTAGAGACGTGCTTTTATCAATGATTGCATTAATACATAGGGATGAAAAAAAAATTCATGCTTGTGAATATGAATAGTGTAAATGAATATTCGATAACTGTAAATATGAGTATTTTATTTATCTGTTAGTTAATAGGATGGACGAATATTATAGTATCCACACCTATGAGTACCTGCTACTCGTAGAATTATCAAAAAAAAAAAATAAAAAAAAAAAAAAAAAAATATATATATATATATATATATATATATATATATATATATATATAAGTTGTTTTTATTATTACTTAGACTTAAAGGAATTGAAAATATGTTATGCAATGAATATGTCTTAAATAGTATAATTCTCGTGGAGTTGTTGAGTATTATATATTTTTCTTTGTTTTGCTAAAAATATTTTGAGTTTTTATTTTATTTTTTAAATATTCATGGATATCCACATATTTACAAATATCTGTAGATAATTGCATATGCGGGTACCCGTGGGTTCTTGGGGCGAGCACAAACCGGTATTTTAGCTAGTGGGGTGGGTAGCAGTTAGACACTACCAATGCTAGCTTGTGCCCATTGTCATTCCTATTAATATACTAGTTGTAGCTGCTTTAATAAAGTCTTGATAACAGTGAATAGAAATAGAGAATATATTCAATGGTCAACATAAAACACAATATTTAACGGTTAACATCCATTTTTGTGACCTTGGAAGGGTAAAAAAAAATACTCAGTAGAAGGGGAAACAACAAAATGCATCTTAGGGTGTAATCTTGGAAAACGAAATTCGATGGAGAGGACTTCTCTGTTGAGGGTCAGCCCAGCTCAAGTCCATTTGTCCTATTGGGCTATATGGACTGGGCCAAAAAGATTCATCTCTATTTGGACTATAGTTTTAAGAGCCCAATTCAGCCCTAATTGTGGACTGGTCAAGTCAACCCATTGGACTCGATCTATTTTGTCAACTCTAGGTACAGAAAGGGGAGGGGGGGGGGGGGGGGGACAAAACACCCAGGGGGGGAGGGTGGAGGAACACTTTTAGAATAGGAAAAAAAAAACAAAAAAAATGTAGGGGGTTGGAAAGGAAAAAAAATGTAGGGGTTTGGAAAGGAAAAAAAGGTATTACAATTCCCACGTTTTATTCATCTAAGGTATTTAAACGGGTCCCCTTGTTAAAAGGCAGTTGGACTAGGTAACTTTTATTTGCCAAATAAAATTGAATTGGCCCAGGGTTAATACCCTAACAGATTTACTGGTGGCCTTTCCTTTGCTTTTTTTAACCCAATTTTCT